>NC_057949.1:24153904-24261404 GCF_018555375.3 Anguilla rostrata
GTATTTATTTTCTTATTTTGGCTATTGTTCTTGTATTATTCTGTTTTACCATTTGAAGGGCTTTGAAAAGTCAAACATTCTGTGTCCCCCCCAGTCACCCGTTCTGTGTGGAGCTGCTGGCTCTGTGTAAGGAGGAGATAAAGAAGTCCAAAGACGTTCAGAAGCTCCGCTCCAGCATCACTGTGTGAGCACCACGCGCTAACACTCACACTTACACCATGTCCACACACACACACACACACACTCTCTCACAAACACATACACACACACATACACACTCTCTCTCTCTCTCTCTCACACACACACACACACACACACACACTCTCTCACACACACACACACACACACACACATCCTCTCTCACACACACACACACACACACACTCTCTCTCACACACACACACACACACACACACACACTCTCTCTCACACACACACACTCTCCACACACACACACACACTCTCTCACCTCCTCACACACACACACTCTCTCTCACACACACACACACACACTCTCTCACACACACACACACACACACTCTCCACACACACACTCTCCACACACACACACACACACTCACACACACACACCCCCACACACACAACACATTCTCTCTCTCTCACACACACACACAACTCCACACACCACACCACACACTCTCTCCACACACACACACCCACCACACCAACACATCTCCTCACACACACACACACCCCACACACCACACACACACCACCACACGGCAACACACACAGCTTTGCAGAAATGTCTCATACATCTGCGTGATTGACAGGAAGATTATTTCTCCTGAAAACACTAGATCAGCAGAACGGAACATCTGCGTGTTGTAAGATTCTACTCTCTCCTCACTATCCACGGCATCTGCGTCCACTCTCCTCCTCTTCCGCACTCTCCCTCTCTCTCTCTCTCTCTCTCTTTCTCTTTCTCTCTCGTACTCCCTTCCTCTCTTTCCCTCTCATACTTTTTCTCTCTGTTTTTTCGTTCTGTTCCTTATACACTCTCTCTCTCTGTCTCTCAGGTTCTGTGGAATGATCCAGTTCCAGGGAGAGATCCGGAAGAAGGTTCTGTTTCAGCTCCTGCTGCTGCTCTGCCACCCATTCCCTGTGGTGAGTCCTGCACAGGAGGCGGGGTCTGGGTGGTGGCTGTGGTGTCTGAGTAAGAGGGCGGGGTTTGGAGAGGTGGGCCTGCATCTGAACAGAGAAAGTGGGGTGTAGGGGTCTAGAGAAGGGGGCCAGAGCATTGAGAGGTTGGGGGCTCAATCGGAAGAGGCGGGGTAGGGACAAAGGAGAAAGGGGCTGGGGCTAGGGGAGAAGTGGAGCCAGGGGAGAAGGGGGTGGGGTCAGGGGAGAGGGGGTGGGGTCAGGGGAGAGGGGGTGGGGCCAGGGGAGAATGGGGTGTGTCAGGGGAGAGGGCGGGGTCAGGAGAAGAGGGGTGGGGTCAGGGGAGAGGGGGTGGGGCCAGGGGAGAAGGGGGTGGGGTCAGGGGAGAGGAAGCTCTCACACCCTGCCACAATTGACTGAAGGTGCTCTGGTCCCCACCCTGCAGATCAGAAAAGCCACGGCGAGCCAGATGTACGAGATGCTGCTCACCTACGACGATGTCATCGACCCTTCTGTCCTGGATGATGTCATGACCCAGCTGAGTGACACCAACTGGTCAGTGATGGTTTTTGAGGCTGTGGGACAGAGTTTAGCCAGAAGCCCCAAGAGGCTGTGCATAGTCACAGGGAGAGTTTTAGTTGGCGGGATTTTCCATGACTCATGCAACATCGACTCCTCTGGTCGGTGTGGAACCTATCCCAACTGCACAGGGAGTGTACGCCTCTAGCACAGTGACTGTTAATTGTCAGGGGATATCGCCGCGCCAACAGATGTGATGGGGAATTCCAAACTGGAAGAAAATGGGGAAAAAAATGTGTTTAAAATGTCACCATTATAATAATGATATTTGTTATAGCAGAAACGGTTATTATGGTGACTGTGATCAGCGTGTAGGACACTGTGACCTCACACCCCCCTTTTGCCTGCACGTCTCTGTCACTCAGGGAAGAGGACCTGTCCGCGGTGCGCAACTACAGGAATCAGCTCTGTGATTGGCTGGGAGTTCAGAGGCCTGCTATGCTTGCCAAGGTGATATTCTGGAGGGCTACAGAGTTTTTACAGAGTTCAGTCCAGTTGACTTTACTGACACGGAAAGAGAATAAATTAATTAATTCATTAATTAAACTGAATAGCATCATTGTGGAACAATGAGTGTAGATTATGTGTAAATAATGTGTATGTTTGTGTCCATTTTCTTACAGAGCCCAGCTCAGTGACCCCCCCCCCCACTACTCAACCACAGCACTGGACATCACTCGATCTGAGGAGAGCACCCATTCGTGCCCCTCCTTTCTCTCCCTCTATTTCTCTCCCTCTCTTTTCCTTCCTTTCTGTCTGTCTAATTCAAATAGGCTTTGTTGGCATGAAGTTTTAGGCATACAAAAATGGCACAATCAATAAAGTGCAACTAAACCAGTAATAATAATAATAAATTGGTGAATTATTAATTGTTATTTTACGTTATTAATGTAAAATAATAATTCATAATTAACTATGTAAAACATTTAAAAAGAATTGAAGTGTAATTTAGTAAAAATACAGCAGTAGAAACTACACCATACTGTGCTAGGTGGAAGTGATGCCACAGCTGCATGCTCACTTGCCCTCTGATTATAGTCGTCCAATTAAATTGGGAGTCAAGGAGTTATTTTACAATACAAGAAGAATACCTCCTCTCTCTCACTCCTTCTCTTGCTTTCTTTCTTTCACTCTCTCCATCCATCTGTGCATTTTCGGTTCATGTGTAGTCTGGCTGGCATCCAATCATAACCCTGTGATGATCTGTCAATAAACAAACAAAACGGTTTTAATATTACTTATTATTTCCATGCTCCACCACCGTGTGTCTGTGTGTGTGTGTGTGTGTGTGTGTGTGTGTGAGCGATTAAGTGAATGTTTTTAAAGACCAAATAGAGAGATGAATGACAAGAATGTATTACAGTACACCTCAAACCTGTAGATTTTTATTTTTTCTCAGTAAAATCGGATGACAGTCACAAGACATGAGTGTGGCTGTTTGCAGTGAGCTAAAGAAAACAACCCCAAGATGTTTTTGTGGAGTGTGCTCGTGCCTCAGTTTCACAATTTTTCAATCTGATTACTCTTCTTGAAATATGCGGCCTAGAAATGTTTTAAACGATGTCTCTGTGACTGCTCCGGTGATCTCCTGTGGGATTTTCCATCCCAGAGTTCACGCGGTAACACTATAATGTTAAATATAACAATGACATCATCGGGGGGGCGAATAGAATCCCCTCCATTGTGATGTCACGGTTCAGCAGCGGGGGCGAGCGGGTTGTGGGGGCCGTGTCGTGCTAAGACACAATGCAACAGCACTGCCAGGACGGCGGGGGAGCGGGTTTAGTCAGTGAGCTGTTGGTGTCTCACTCTGCAGTGGCGTTTAATAAAAGCGTTTGTACAGCAGAAAGTCAGGTTACGCACTTTTTTTTATGGCAAGCCTTACCAAGTGCAAGCAACAAGGATAACTGCGAGCCCTAGAGCAGAGGGAATTGTAATCGCACAGTACAGAACTGTGACAGTAAAATTCAGCCTCTGATTAATGAAATACAATGCATAGACCTGAATGTCCTGAACGAGAGAGCACCGACTGAGATGTCCTTCCTGGCGTGCGCTTATCTGCAACGGTGCCCCCTTATCGCTTTGGTTTTCTCGGCTTTTTCTGTACGCAGATGCCGCGACATGATGAAATGTTGTGCGGTGCGTTGTGGGATGAGATTTCGGTACCCCCCCCCCAGTGTGACCTGGCTGTCCGCTGTGTGGGGAACGAGATCGGGGCGTCTGGTCACTGCTGATGGGGTCGCACCCCCCCCCCCCCCCACCTGCCGGGCCAGCCCGTGGTTTGGCTGTGTTCACACGGTAACGGAAGTAGCTCCGGTTTGCGTTTCGCCCGAAGCCGCAGCGTTGCCGCGTTGGTCTAGGGTTTCCATTCTTTTTCCCGCTCCCTTGCTTTAAAATAATTCGATTTTAATTAATCCCGGGGTAGATTTCCCAAAATCTCCTTTTTATTAAGAGGAAAGGGCTTTTAAAAAAAAAAAAAATCAAGTCATTGTAGCCTCTGCCAGCGTTGTAGAGTTATAAACTCTCTTTCTTTGCCTGAGTGCTGTAAGCAGTGTTGGTTCTGCGTAGTCATGGCGATGGGCCTTTTCTCATAATGGCGGTCTTTTTGGGAAACACAACGAGGAGAAAGTCGTGACGTTAGCGCAGAACAGCCGCGGCTCTCTCTCCGCCGCGATCGCGAGATTCAAACGGTTTCCATGGAGATTCGGCCCCGCGTTCGGGCCAACCGGGTCGGAGGGACGAGCCGCCGGTAGCGTCCGAACCGCCCGAGCGCCCGATTCACCTCGAGCACGCGGGCTCGTCGGCTCTCCCGATTGGACGGCCTCGGCTGCGAACGGCGCAGTGCTTCTTCAGTGCGATCCGGGGTACGTGGAACAGTTCGTGCTGTTACACCGACGCTCGCGACAGGTGAAATCTGGGGACAAAGACCTCTTTTTAAAGGGGGACCTTGAGATGATGACGCTCGGCTGGAGTCGACGCCGTGACGTAGAGATCCCCCGATCGCCACGTCCGCGAGACTCGGCAGGTGTGGAGTACTGGCACTCCAGAGGCTGCGTTACGAAGAGAGAGTCAGTTCCCTCTCAGCCACGTTTCCCTGCCCCTCTTTTACGGGGTGGGACGGGGGGGGGGGGGGGGTTCTGAAGGGCTGCTGCGGGCGAGCTGACGAAGGGATTTTTAATGTCTGAAGACGTTTTTCGCGCCCAGTCCTGCCGGTAACCGGACGGGCCTCGGTAACGGCCGCCTTGCGCCACGAGATCTGGAGATCTCTCCGCTTCCGGGACCTCCGGCGAGGGGGACAGGGTGGGGCTGAATGGGTCCCAGATGTGTTGGGGTGGAGGGGTGGATCCTGGAAATGAAGAAGGGGAGGGGGGGGTGGAGGGGAGGGGGTGGAGGGTGTTCTGCCCGCTGTGGATTCACTAACCCCCCCCCCACCCCCCACCCCCACAGCTGGAGAGCGGTCTGCTCTCTCCACACGTCGCGCAGCTGAGCTAACAACCCGAGCTTCTGTGGGCGCGCCGCGACCCAGAGCACCGCTGGACACCAGCGGCCTCACTCCAGTCAGCTCCACCGCCTGTCCGTCCATCGCGTATCCTCTCCCTCCCTCTCTCTCTCTCTCTCTCTCTCTCTCTCTCTCTCTCTCCTCCCTCTCTCTCTCTCTCTCTCTCTCTCTCTCTCCTCCCTCCTCTCTCTCTCTCTCTCTCCCTCTCCCCCTCTCTCTGTCTCTCTCCCTCTCTCCCTCTCTCTCTCTCTCTCTCTCCCTCTCTCCCTCTCCCTTTCTCTCTCCCTCTCTCCTCCTCTCTCAAACTTTAAAGGTGTTCTCTCTTTCTCTCTGGTAAACCTAAATGGTGATATCTCTCTCCTCTCTGTTATACGTAAATGGTGATATCTCTCTTGGACTGTCTGTCTCTCTCTTTTAGTCTCTCTCTCTCTGTTAAACTTGGAGAGGCTATTATTTGAACTTGTGAAACCCAAACCTAAGCCAAATACAAGCTCTGATTGGATGTGACATTTAAAAAAAATTTTGCGTCTTCAGATTAATACAGTATATACCAGGATGATGCAAACATTTTGCCACAGCATTAACTTTCAATGTTTGGGATCCTCTCCCTGTCGTGTGTGCGTGCGTGCGTGCGTGTGTACGCTTGTGTGTTTTTTGGGTGAAAGGGGTCTGGGAAGTAAGTTGAGTGGTTAGAACAGCTGTTCTAATTAGATTGAATTTACTGTTAAATTTGATTAGAGCAGAAACTGTGACTTGGCTTAATAGAAGTAATGCACCTTAAAATCACTGGTTTATCTGGCTTGTTGAGAACTTGTGTGTTATCCACTGCAAAGCACCCCCCCCCCCCACTCCCATTATCAAACCCCTGATTATACAACTTGTAAGCAATAGCAGACACAAGATTCGTTGCAGTGACCTTAGCAGGGGTTAAATACTGAGTTTACACCGCAAGACCACTGAGCTCCATTAAAACTGGAATGTTCTGGTTTCCGAAGGACCTTGCAGACGAGGAAGGGCCATTCCATTCCACAGCATAATATGGTCTAAACTCCAGCTCCAAACCCCCCCGCTGTGCTAGCATCAAAAATCACAGCGGAGGTTTTAAGGTTTTAGTGATTATTATGGAGCTGCAGTTCTACGAAACAGCTCACGGATGATTCGTCGTCGCCAGAGCCCCACCCCCTCCCTTACCCACCAATGAAAGCCCCGTGACCCTGAGAACAAAAGGCTCTTTATATGAGACTGTCCTCGCCATCAGGAGCACTGGTCTTAACCTGCAGGGAGAAAGGTATCGGTGCTGTACTTCTGGAATCCAGTCATAAGCAGCAGAGTTACAGTAGCTGTTCATTGTATAATGTAGGCCTACATAATTCACGTGGTTTCAGACTTATCTATGGCACATATCGTCCACTTCTCAGGTCCTTTACAGGCCCATTTCCCCTCAAATTCATAGACTCGGGAAGTGTGACGTAAGACCTGTCAATTCGGCAATAGAGAAATGTCCTCGGTGTCCCTAAAAATGAACAGCTCTTTTAACCACAATCCAGATGTCTGCCTTTGTTGAACTTCTGAGGAAAAATGATTTGGTATGGCAGAGAAGTTGTAGTGTACTTAATTATAGCATAAATATAAACGATTGTGTTGACTACGACCTTGATGGGAGTCCTGGAGATTCTATAATTATGCGCGGTATGACAGCCGATGCAGTCGTTGTCCTGGAAACCGCATTTTTTTGTGGGGTAAAAACGCAACAAGCTGCATTTAAACAGGCATGCGTTCGCCGCTTCAGAAATTGCTACGTTGGTCTCTGGAATTACAGCCCTTCGGGGACTGGCTGCCGGCCGGCGGCGACGACCGGACTTTATTGCCACTGAGTTTCTTTTTTTACAAGCGGCAAATCGTGTGTTTCCACGCACCGCAAGTTAATGGGGAGCGGTTTGTTTTTATACCGCGCACGCCAGAGGTGAAGGCTTGTAAAAACTGAAACGGTAATTTTGCCGCGAGGTCAAATTGTGATGTTGAACCCCCAGGCAAGAAAGCCGACCCCCTTGTAGTTCTGGTTGATCTTTAAATTTCCTCCGCGGCTGCTGGTTGAGTTGCATCCGTGAAGCGGTCGCGTAGCCGGAAATTCAGTTCGGGAAGCAGGTGGTGCGCGTTTCTGTACCGAAATGGTAAGCATTGGACTTTGTGAAAGTAGACGAAGGACAGTGGAAAGCAAAAGCAGAGGGGACTGTGGACCAGCATAATAATTCCCCCCCTCCTTTTTTTTGTCTCAAGTGGCTGTGATGGACTGGACATATTACATTACGTTACAGGCATTTAATCTGCTATTGACGTAGTTAAACATGTTTTGTTTTATGTTTTCTAATTTGTATTTCTCTTTGACGTTATATACACACTACTTGCAGCATTCATTCATTTTACTCCAAACTCTACTAGTTTTTAAATGTCAAATAAACTGCCTTTTAAAGCAAAGCTGATTTTATTCAGGTTGTCACTCTCCTCCCCCTCCTTCCCTGACCTTTCTGTATCGGCCGGTTCAAAGCACATCATTCAGTGCCCATGTTTCATTCAGGCCTGAAAATAGCTGGCATTTCCTGTTTTGCAAAGGATTGTGGGTGCCTGGCTTTGTCCAAGCAGTGGCAGAGGATGTGGATGCACCCCGAGCCAGCTGATGGCATTAGATCCGCTCATCAGGTTTATTATGTGATTTTTCGTAGACCTCAGTGCGGAGCTGTCACCTCTGGTACTATCCACAGCCTGTGTGCCACGCACTGAGTTTGTGCTTTATTTTATCCTTTGTTACGCTGGACTCGTGCTCTGTGGAAGCTCTGTCACACCTCCAAATCGGCACATTATCAGCTGGGGTCCTGGATCTGGACTGTGTGGAGACTCTCCAAAGAATGAGGTCACCCGACAGTAGACGGCGAAAGGCAATACAGTTTCATGGCGCTGTCATGGCGTCGCCATGGCGTCACCATAGCATTGCCCATGTCCTTTTGTCTACTGCCCTTGTTCACTCGCTCCTTGCCATTTGTCTTGAGTAACAGCCTAATATATCAGTCTGAGGGCTGCCTGATGCCAGGCCAACAGCCTCCCAATGGCTGCCCAACGGCTGCCCAGCATCCACCCAGCGGCTGCACGACGCCAGCCCAACTTCTGCCGAACGGCTGCCCAATGTCTTCTCAGTGACTGCACCACACTAGCCCAATGCTAGCCTAGCGCCAGCCCAAGGCCCACCCAACATTGCGCCCTCCCGGCTGCTGCCTGCCATCGATGGGGCGCTCGGCTGTGAATGCTGGAGGATGGGAATCTCTTTTCAATCGGGCAGTGAAGAGGACGACAGCAGCAGGCTGCACACTGTTAGTCTCCCTGGGAACGGCCTACCGCTGCATGCGTTCTGTCTGAAGTTAAACACGACCTCTGACCTCTGCCTGCCTGTCTGTCTGTCTGTCTCCCTCTGTCGCTGTCTGTGTGTCTGCCTGCCTGTCTGTCTGTCTCCCTCTGTCGCTGTCTGTGTGTCTGCCTGCCTGCCTGTCTGCCTGTCTGTCTCCCTCTGTCGCTGTCTGTGTGTCTGCCTGCCTGCCTGTCTGTCTGTCTCTCTGTGTCGCTGTCTGTGTGTGTCAGTCTGTCTGTCTCCCTTTGTCGCTGTCTGTGTGTATGCCTGCCTGTCTGTCTCTCTCTCTCTGTCGATGTCTGTGTGTGTCAGTCTGTCTGTCTGTCTCCCTCTGTCGCTGCCTGCCTGTCTGTCTGTCTGTCTGTCTCCCTCTGTCGCTGTCTGTGTGTCTGCCTGTCTGTCTGTCTCTCTCTGTCGCTGTCTGTGTGTGTCAGTCTGTCTGTCTGTCTCCCTCTGTCACTGTCTGTGTGTCTGCCTGCCTGTCTGTCTGTCTCTCTCTGTCGCTGTCTGTGTGTGTCAGTCTGTCTGTCTGTCTCCCTCTGTCACCTGCCTACCGCTCTGTCTCCGTCTCTGTCTATTTGTCCTTCCACTGTTTATTTGGCATTTGTTCAGGATCAAATTCTTTTAACTGTTCTTTAAACCAGAAGCGACAATTTCAAACGAAGCGTTTCACGAAATATGCGCGACAGAAAAAATAACCTTCCATTTGATTGCATTTTTTTGGTTAGTTACATGTTTCATTGAAAACACTCACGGATCTAGAGGAGCTTTTTTCTCTCCCCCCACCCCCAAATCTAACCACATGGAAAGAGTTAAAGTATTTTAAAAGCACGTTTGACCCCGGTCCCGCAGCCGTGCAGGCGTGTGCGTGCGTGTGCGTGCAGGCATTCGCGCGCGCGTCTGTTTGTTTACGAGGGGTGCGTGACCTTGCTCCCCCTGCCCCCCGTAAATTGCGCCTTGCGAAGGGGGGGGTGGGTCTGTGTTTCTGCGTTTCGGCAGAGAACCCAAGGACGTGGGAGTGTCTCCAGGGGGGAGAGATGCAGGGAGAGCAGAATTAAGGAGGAGGGATGGAGGGAGGGGGTGGAGAGAAAAAGAATGGGATGGAGAGAGAGAAAGAGAGAGAGCGAGAAGGGGGAGGGTGGGATTCCTGTGGGAACCTGCATCCCGGTCTGTGGGTGTGGGTCAGTGAGATTCTGCCTTTAGCTCAGTCTGGGGCAGCCTCACTGGGATAGGGTACCTGAAGGAGGGGCAGCTGTACTGTCCTCCCCCCCCCCCCCCTTCCCCCACCCCACCCCCCCCCACACATACTCACACACTCCCCTTACAGGAACCTCTCCATCGTCCCTCCCCACCTCTGCCCTTGGCCCTACATTTGGAATCCATTGTGCAACCCCCTTCAGAATCCCGCAGTAATTAAAAAGTGGCCGGTTTTTTTCAGCGCACGCCCACCCCAGACGCTCAGCCCCCGCTTCGGACAGAGCCAAACCAACCCAAGCGCGGTGCGAGGGGGGGGCTGGAGGGGGGTGCTCAACAAGGAAAGAAACCCCATTGGCTTTCAGCTAAGCAGTCCAAAACTTAAAATCAACGTCCGGACAACAGACCCCTGTCCCCTGTACCCCCAAAAGCAGCTGTGTGATCAGTTGCTTTAATTCGTTAATTCAGTGCTGGGTAACAACAACAAAAAAACTCACTCTGTGTTCTCCGGATTAGCAACCCATGGCCGAAGTGAATGCAGTCCATTATTATTAGCAGTAGGCATGCTGCGCTGACTAAATGTCATCACTTCATGAGCAGAGCTCAAGTGAACACAGGCAGCACTCACTTCACCGAGGAAGAGCAGAAACAGGACAAACCTCAGCTGCACCGCGTTCCTTTTTAATATCGTTATTATTGTTGTTATTGCTATCACCATAATCACGTGGCTATAAGTGAGGTGTCTGAGGGGTTCCCTGTATTTCTCCAGCCTGCTTGAGCAGCACACTGGTCTGTCACATGACCGTTACCCACAATGCTGTTCACTGTCACAGGCAGAAATGTTAATGTTGAAGTTTGCTTTTTTGTTAAATATTATTCACAGTCAAGCACTTTTGAGGTCACGCACCATAAAAATGTTTTTTGGTTTGATCCATTTGGAGATGAGGATCGGAAATTCAACCACCGGACCAGGGAACCCACTGCAGAATATTCAGGAACCTCCCGCTGGGACACCCTGACTGGCCTGGTTTTAAATCTTTATTTTTTAACTTTAAAAGCATTTGAAATTCATATTAAATTGAACATTCTGACCAGCACTGTTTATTTATCTTTTTACTTTAAATTGTGATAATTTTCACATAATATGTGATTAATTTAGTTGTCGTGCACTTTCCCATGTCTGTTTTGAATCTTGAAATATCAGGTGTATTTTTCTTTGTGTTCTGAACATGTTATATTTTATGACTATATGAATTCTTATGAGTGACATCCATGTCAGGAAACCCATCAGCAACGCGGTGGAGGCCTTCCTGGGAGAGTGAACGCTGTGGCAACGTTGAAACAACCAAAAGGAAACGCTAGAAGCAAAGTAACAGAAGTGGCAGCCGATTGAAGGGACTCTGGGCGACCTCCAGCCGGGTCGCCGACGGCAACGCTGCGGTGGATGCACATGGACTGTCCGCGCCGTTGGGACCGGTTCTGCGTGACCTCCATCCTCCAGGTGGGCCTGGGGGGGACAGCGGGCTGTTCTGGGATGGGGGGGGGGGGGGGGCGCTCACGATTCTTTCCCGGGGAGGGGCCGCACTGGGCGAGAGGAAGGGGGGGGGGGGGTTTGAGGGAAATGTCACGGGACTCGCTAATTCAATCACCTCCCTTGTGTTTCACCGCCTTGGTCTGTGTCAGGACGCCGCGTGGTCACGGCTCTGCGTCACATGACCCGCGCGTCACTGATGAATGGAGCTCTTTCAGGGCTTTGTCTCAGCAGTTTCCCCGAGGTAGTATCCGCCATGTCACTTCTCAGTCGATATAAATAAATACATTGCTGCCCATTCATTTTTGGGGTTTTTTTTTTTTTTTTTGGGGGGGGGGGGCGGAGCGGTGGATCACCTCTTAGTCTCATATCCACTTATAGATGGACTCAAATGCAAGCAGTCAGGGTACATTATCATTTCATTTTTTCCAGCAGTAAGGTAACGCATTGTTTAGTTTTTTGGCATCAGTTCATTTGACACACAGTAATGTAAACTAGGCGTGTCTTTCACATTAAATAAATTAAATTTATTTTCCCCTTCTTTACAATAACAGAAACATTGGCACAGGTCTTTCACTGAGAGAATCCTGTACCCTGGAGATTTCCTAACTCAGTCCTGGGGACCTCCGTGTTTGCTTTGAGCCAAACATTCATTAAAGCGAACATAAACATTGTGGAGGCAAATAGGAGCGTGGTTCTCAGTTACCTCCACTAATTACAGGATTGGACCGAAACAGAAAGTGAGCAGACACTGGGTCCCAGGGCGGGGTTTGAGAAACCCTGGGGTCTCGAGGACTGTGTTTGGGAAACCTTGGGGTCCCGGGACTGGGTTTGAGAAACCCTGCAGTAAACCGTACTGGCAGCCATGTCCCGTACTGGCTCTTTTGGGGGTACATGTTGCTCACATTACCCGTCTTGTAAGGCCTTTGCCTCTGCAGCCAATCAGGCTGAAGGGAGGAGCCTGATCGGGGACTTTGGGGCGGGGACTGTGTGTGGGCATGACTCCTCATTATAGGGTCCTTGGGCCAGGGATACGACTACCTCTGCTGTCCCACTAGTTTGTAACTGCCCCCCCCCCCCCCAAACCCCAACAGGGGAAGTGGTCACTCCTCCACCCACCGGCCTGTCCACCCTCACCGTCAGAGTCCTGCCGTCGCTGAGCTCGACCGAGGTTTCGTGCGTTCTTAAGCGAATTTCAGAATAGCTGTGGTCACTGTTTAGTCTGGCCTGGCTAACCTCATGGAGACAGAGAGGGCCGGAGTGAAACAAGCAGTCACTATTTCGTGGGCTTCAGCCTTGCTGAGCGCCATTTGCTTTTTAGCTTTTGTACTGAGTTGTTTTTCTGTGCCGCATTTACAAATTGGTTCTTGGTTTTGGGGAATCAAATCTCGGGTCAGAATTATGCTGTAACCTCACAGACCTCTTTGTTCCTCTGTCTCTTTCTTCTCTTAATATTGTTGCTATTATTAGACGTGATTATACAGCTCTTTTAGATTTGAAAATGAAAAGCACTTTATAAATTAAATAAAGTATTTGTTCCTCAGCAAAGAACTAATTCACAATAGTTTTTTTTCTGTGCGTCTCTGGAATCTAGTGAGTTATTGTTTGTACACAGTTGGACTCTAGTGAGTTATTGTTCATACTCAGTTCATAGGTATAACTATCATCACCATCATCATCATCATCAACTTCGCTATATAATGATGATGATGATGATAATGATGGTTATGATGATGATGATGATGATAGTTGACCTCTGTGTTTACCTCTCAACCCCAGGCTATTTCCTTGAAAGCCTCATCCTGTGTCAGCAAAAAGCCCTTGTTGTGTTGGCTCTGGAACCCTGCCGTTGCTCTTGTTTCTTGTCTGTGTGCGAGTGGTAGTTTGTCGCCGGTCCCTTGGTGAGATGCGAGCTGCTGATTCTCACTGATCTCAGTTTCAGATCTGTCCTCCTCTCCTCACTCAGCACCACTGTGGCTCCCCAGTGGAAACTGATCCCAGGTTGTTCTTGGCCTGAGTCTCCTGTGATTAAATAAAACTCCCTGCAGACTGGTAATTACTGAACTGCTGCTGCCAGGTAACACATACCCACAAGCTCACACACACACTCGTACACACACTCTCATACACACACACTCATACACATACTTATATACACACACGCATACACACACACTCATATGCTCTCTCATATACATGCACTCATATACACACTCTCATACACACACACTCTCATACACACACACTCATACACACACTCGCACACATACTCATACACACACTCATGCACTGTCATACACACACTCATATATACGCAATCTCATACACACACTCTCATACCCAAACACTCCAAATACCCCCCCCCCCGTGACTCATGCCCTGTTCTTAGTGCCCAACACGCTCTCCTGTCCCCCTATTCCAACCCCTAATTCAACACCTCCCCACCACTGCAGTGTAGAGCTGGATGGAGAGGGAGACTCTGCTCACAAACTCAAGCAGTTTCTACAGGGAGAACATATGAGCATATTACTTTGCTTTCTTTCTTCCATTTCTTCCTTTTTCTTCTCCATCTCTCTCTAGCTCTCTCTGTCTGTCATATATTACACTAAAATACACACACACACACGCGCAAACTGAATATACACTCACATTCACACACGGACGCACGCGCACACACACACACACACACACAAACTAAATTCACACACACACACACACACACACACCTGGCAGTAATATTGCTATGGGACAATGGGACTCACTGTTCCAGGACTTTCTCTCACCCTGACCTGTCAGCCCCATCACAGCAGGGCTGTGGAAAACAGACAGACATTTCTGTAGATGGGCAGAAAGGAGGATCATGGGATCAGATCAGGTGTTCCACCGGTGGCCCGAAAGAGTAGGCCGAGAGCCTGATTAACCACCCGAAAATTGGACCGGGCTCCTTCCAAAGCCCGGCATCCAAGACAGCAGGAATGCACTGATCCAGGGGGGGCCCCGGGGGGGCCACAGGAGAGCGCCGATTCTCCAGCTGGAGAGGAGGAGGAGGAAGATCTCTCGCTGAAGGAGGTCAGTAGCCTATGGGTCTCCAGAGTGCTGCTGCTGGGAAGGTCTAGCGTAGCAGTTAGGACCCGCCCAGGCCCTAGTGGCCTGCTCCTTTCAGAGCGGGCAGGGCCGAGGCTCGAACCTGCAAATGCGGGGCCCATTAGGAAGGGGCCCCAGAGAGACTCAGGGGCCCCAGGGATACTCGGGGGCAGTATATTCTCCATTTACATGGCTCTGCTGTGCCTTGCGCTTAGATAAATGTGGTTGATAATAAATACTGTCATTCATCAATTTATTTGCTTCCTGTTAAATGTTCACATGAAAAGCACAACACATTTTTAAAAGCCTGTTAAGTGCATCTGTGCTTGCATTCCTGTGCATGAGTGTGTGTGTGTGTGTGTGTGTGTGTGCGTGTGCGTGTGTGTGCTTGTTTGTTTGTTTCTTTGTTTGTTTCTTTGTTTTCTGTATGGTTGCCCAGGCCTAAGTGAAGTCATCACGGCGTTGAATTCATTGTTCCTTTCTGGAGTTTTAGAAAGGATGGATGAAAAGATTTAAGAAGGAGCAGCTTGAAGCTGGATGGAGGTGTTAAAGTCACAAACGGTCTTTTGTTTCGCTGTCAGGTCAGGGAGGATAATCTCCGCTGCTGATGCACCCTTGGCAGCTGCGGCCAATTCCAAACCGAAACCTCAACCTACTTGTTGAACATAATCTACCCAACGAAATTGCAGTTTCACTCTCAGGTTTTTCGCCCGTGAGAGAAAGAAGGCTCTGTTCAGGACCAAATGCCAGAACCAATGGCAGGATTGTACAGTACCGGCTCCTTGGCGGGTCAGAATCCATCTTATCAAGTTAAATGGCAGCCGAGCAGTGTAAGGCACAATCGCCGACTGTTCCAGGAGTGCGAATCAACAAGAGGCTGGCAGGCCAAGTCAAAGAGATCTGTCAAGCACAGGTAATACATCCCCATGAGTGTTCATTTAGCATTTTCATGATCCGTAGGTCCTGTACCTGTACCTGTACCTGAAACTGAGCCCATGCCAGCTGCATCCCTTATTGGGGAATCTCACTCTGGGTTTCAGTCCCTGTTTTTCCAGAATTATCCACAGACCCATCCCCACCTCCACCCCCCCCCCGCCAAAACAAAGTCGCGGGGGACCCCCCCTGTCGGGGGTCCTGTTTCAGGTGTGCTCGGGGGTTTGACGTCGCCCAAAGGTTATCCAGGTGTCAGGCAGAGACCCCTGTGGGGCGTTGGGCGGGGGGAGCCGGGTGGGGGGGGGGCAGGGGCGGGTGGGGTGGGGGGGTGGCGGTGCTGTCATCGTCCTTTATTAATCACGGGCTCCTTCTGCTCTGGGACACTGTACCCTGTGTGAAGGGAACACGGCTCAGCTTTCTTACTTTCGGGGGTCCAGGAACTCACCAGGGCTGACTGAAACTGGCAGGCAGGTGGGGGTCTACTGGAGGGGGGCGGGCTTGGCGGGGGGGGGGGGCAGGGGCAAATCCTTCGCGGCTTCTGTTGAAAGTGTCGATTTGTTCCCCTTGGACAAAGTGGGGCGAAATGCATCATGAGGAACAGATTGAGTGCAATACTGTATTACCTGCAGCAATCCAGCCCATAATTCACCTCTGCAGAATGCGTGTGTGCATGTGCGTGTGTTTGGGCGTGTGTGTGTGCGTGCATGTATGCATATGTGTGTGTGTGCGTGTGTGTGTGCATATGTGTGTGTGTGTGTGTGTGTGTGTTATTATACTCCGAGGATGAAAAGCAGATGATGATACTGGGTCTAAAGTGAACCAGATGTCTTTGAGGGAGACATGTTCAGAGTTTTTCTTCAATGAGGTCATTCAGCACACGCACGCACACACACTCACACACGCACAAAAACACAAGGATACATTTCCCCAAGGCCCTTCCCACACACACACGTACGCAATGGCACATAAACACACACACACACACACACACACATAAAAACACAAGGACACATTTCCCCAAGGCCCTCCCCACACACACGTACGCAATGGCGCACACACACACACAGTTTTATTCCTCATTCATATCTGGATCCCATCTTATTTCCCCTACTCCCCCAAAAATCATCAACCGTTGTGTCACTCTACGAGGTTTCGACTTTGACCCCTCTGTCAGTCTGGAGATGTTACGGCTTCAAGCGCTTCCTCTTTGACCCCTCTGTCAGTTAAGCAGCGTTCCGCATTCTTCCAGACGCAAATTCTGGGACAATTCATTCAGTTCTGTCTGCTTTTTGCCCTGTGCCGAGGGGTGGATAAGAAACAAATGAAATTGCACCTCCTCTGTTAGGCCTTTGAGTTCCTAGCTTACTGTCATGTCACTATACCTTCAAAGGCATTCATACACATAATTGTGATGAATTCCTGAAGGAAACTGTTGAAAATCTGTTTTACCGTTTGCCATTATAACTCCACTGCATGCACACGCACGAACACAAGCTGTCAGATGCACGTCAGCTTAAATGCTCCAGGAATCTTCATAGGAAGCATGTTTGAGGCTTTGTGCGTGTGTGTGTGTGTGTGTGCGTGTGGGTTGCAAGCTTCTGTGAAGCTAGAGATGAACAATGCACTGAGATCTGACATTTTAAAATGTTCTGGATTGATCCAGACTGTGAGTCATTCTGAATGAGTGTGGCCACAGGCCAAACTGAAACACATTAGTTTCAAAACTGCTCAACATGATATTATGAGCAACCTCTGATACATTATTTGCATTGTGTTTTCTCCCTCCCTCTCTCACCCTCTCTCTCTCCCTCCCCCTTCCTCTCTCTCTCACCCTCCCTCCCTCTCTCTGTCTCTCCCCCCTCTCTCTATCTCTTTCTCTCTCTCTATCTCTCTCTCTCTCTCTACATGTACAGTATAAGGTGAAGCGGAGTATTAACCTCAAAGGTCTTCTTTTGTCTCTCAGAGTCTCCACAGACCCCTCCGTTTTTCTTGGCAACAGAAATGAGAGAACTCCGCTTCAAAAGTCCACACTCAGCACGTACCCTCTGTTTCTCTTTAGCACGCTAGTAATTACAGTGTTCTGGGGGGGTGGTGGTTTTGATCGTTAGATGTATTAATGTGAAGTTAAACGCTCCAGAGAGAAGACCTGCAAATCCCCTAGAGAGAGAGAGAGCGCAAGTGAACGCATTCCCCGAAGTGCATGACATCATCCCCTGCCCTTAGAAGAAAACATAAACACGGAGGGGGTTGTGGTTTTTTTTTATTTTTTTTTATTTATTTTTTTTTAATAACGTGTACATAGGCCCATATGTACAGCACTGTGCTGCTGTGCATTATGCAGGGGTTCGATGGCCCCTTGTGGGCTGCCCTCTTCCTCCTTCCTCATCCTCAGTTTGAACCGCTTGTTTTCAGTCTAGCAGCCTGCCGTGGTTTTCTCTTGGCTTTGTTTCTCCCCTCCCTCTCTCTGTGCGACTCTAGCATCCAGGACATTAAAAAAAAGATTATGAAAATTTGAGCTTTAAAGTTTTGTGTGTGAGGGCAGGCATTGCCCACAGGCAGGAGGGAGGGAAACTGAGGGTTTTGTATCTTTCTGCATCAAAGGTTGGTGTAGCAAATGCCATCGGAAGGGCAAGATCTCTACACATTTGTGAAGTGTGTGTGTGTGTGTGTCTGACAAAGAGTGAGTGGGGATGTGGGTTTGTGTGTGAATGGGAATGAGTTGGGATGTGTTTGTGTGTGTGTGTGTGCATTTGTGCATGTGCGTGCATAAATTTGTGTGCGTGTGTATGCATGCGTGCATTTCAATTCTCCCTTTATAAAAATGTTGAGCATTTCATTTTCCTTCTGAAATACTGTGCATTTTGATGATGATGATGATGATGGTGATCAGGGAGAACTCAAGTAAGAGTTATGTGAAACGAGGGGAGTTCAGCGATCTGGGAGAATGCTTGTTCCGCTGAAGGTTTGATCTTTGCACAAGCTCAGTCAGGAACCCTGTAGCGATGGCAGGATTCGATCAGTTGGAGGTCAGAACTGGAACCTGGCTTGGGGGGGGGGGGGGTCCTAGCGAGGTTGGACAGTTATGAGCACGTGCGAACTTTGACCCCGTAACTCTCTCTCTCGCCCTGTCCTTTCCGCCAGCCTCGGCTCCTTTTGCGAGTGAGTGACAGCTTTGCCTCTCTCTCCCCACTGTGTGTGAGAGGTGTGCAAGCCGTGAGTCTCCTCCCACTCCTCCCCATTCATCTACCTGTCAGCACGCTGCCATCAAGGTCACGTGACACACCCTTCAGGGCTTTCTGCCTTGGCAAGTGATGACTGTATAAACACACCCGGACTTATGACACACACACACACAAACACACTCATCTGCGTAGCGCAGTAAAGGGTGACAGTTATTGCAGAAGTGTAGAAATGCTTCTCCCTTTGTAGCACAGCCCAAAACACTGTGTGGCGAAAGCATGATTTCATCTGCGTTTCATCCAAACACATGCAGCATGGCCCGGTGCCAGGGCTCTGGAGGAGAGCCCCTCTCCCGCTCTGCACCTGTGAACACAGCGGCTCTGCGTTCAGAAGAGGAGGAGCTATGACAGGAAGTGAGGCGTACTTCTGTATAAAAATGCAAGAAAAAGGGGGGGGGGGGGGTCTACAGAGCCAGCCGAGGAGGGAACGTTCTGTCATTGGTTCAGACTCAGGGGCAGAAACGAAAGAAAAGCCGCCCGGGCCAATCACAGAGCTGGTCAGATCAGCGAGCGCCGTGCGCGACCGTCGCTGGTGTCCGTGTGACCGTGACCGTGTGACAGTGACCGTGTGACAGCGCCGGACTGCAGATTGTGCCTGAATGAAGATTTCATAAAACCGTAGTCCGTACATTCTACTGCAACAGTTTCCATTCCGGCTCTGAAGTGCAGTCGCAGGCTGAGCGATTTGCATACGTCTCTCCCTGAGGCCTGCACTGATTCACCTCCCCTCTGTATTTACATACACATGAAACCCGTCCGCCAATCAGGTCGGCTGGTGTCAGTCAGCTGACACGTTTGTGACATGATGTAATTAGGGCAGAGATCAATTGAGGATCACATGCACACAAGCACAAATGCGCGCGCACATGCACAAATACACTCACCTCACAAACACGTACGCAATACGGGGGCCATTTTACTTTTTGACTGTGCAGATTATTTAGAGGAGAAACAGGAACAAGCTGAGAAAGAAATTGAGGGAGGGAGTGAGCAAAAGAAAAAAGAAAGAGGGAGGGAGAGAGAGAGGCTGAACAGGTTATCTGTTTGTCAACATTAAGCGGAGGTAATGCTGCAGGCCTTGGCATGTTTTCTGCAGTTTTTCTTGCGTGTGTGTGTGGGTGTGTGTGTCTGTGAGTGTGTGTGTGTGTGTGTGTGTGTGTGGGTGTCTCCGAATGTGTGCGTGAGTGTGTGTATGTGTATGTGTGTGTGTGTGTGTGTGTGTGTGGGTGTCTCCGAATGTGTCTGTGAGTGTGTGTGTGTGTGTGTGTGTGGGTGTCTCCGAATGTGTCTGCGAGTGTGTGTGTGTGTGTGTGTGGGTGTCTCCGAATGTGTCTGCGAGTGTGTGTGTCTGTGAGTGTGTGTGTATGTGTGTGTGTCTCTCTGAATGTGTCTGCGAGTGTGTGTGTCTGTGAGTGTGTCTGTGTGTGTGTGTGTGTGTATGTGTGTGTGGGTATCTCCGAATGTGTCTGCGAGTGTGTGTGTCTGTGAGTGTGTGTGTGTGTGTGTGTGTGTGTTTGTCTTTGTGTATGTGCGCGTGCCCGTGTGCGTGCCTGTGCGTCTGTGGTTGTGAGTGTGTCTGTGTGTGTGAGTATGTGTGTGCGATTGTGTGTGTGTGCGGGCGCGCGCGCCTGTGTGTGTGTGTGTGTGTGTGTGGACACTCAGAGGGGTTGACATACAGAGGATTAAGTGTTTTGCAAGGCCTGATGTCAGACTGCCAAGTGAAACAGTGCAAGACGTTTCTCATTCAACTCCTCCAGAAACTGTATTTCTCGTCCAGGGCATGAAATGATACCAGTGCATGCCTATTTTATTTCCTGGCAGAACAATTCATTCCTGTGTAAAAATGCCAAGAGAGAGAAATAAAAACCAGATTCTCAGAAATGTTTCCATGTAGTGAGCTGTGAGTACTAAAAAAGAATTCCAAAATATCTCTTCCAGAGATTTTCTATTTGGCCGGCAGCATCTCCTTGAATCCATTTGAAAAACGTTTTGCTGACGCACAAGGAGGTGTCAAAATAGCTACAACAGGAAATGATAGCTTTGGTGAAAAGGACTGGGATGGAGAAGGCGTGCATACACACACACACACACACACACACTCATGCACACACACGCACACGCACTCTCACTCTCTCTCGATCAAACTCCTCCCACCCCCTGTATGCTCAGAGACCCTAGAGAGGTGCAGTGGATACAAGCCCCGGTCTTCAGAGAGTGTAGAACATTCAGCGGTCAGTGTTCTTATTGAGCGTTCTGTCTCTCCTGACCGGAGATACAGGTTGACTCAGTCAGTGTGATCTGCTGGGATATTTAAACTCCCAGTGTCTGCACCCAAACAATGGATTATATTGTCATCCCAACCCCCCCCCCCACCCCACAGCACTGACCTGCTCCTCTTACAGAGTGATCAGCACTGACCTGCTCCTCTCATCTGTGGTCAGCACTGACCTGCTCCTCTGACAGAGTTGCCAGCACTGACCTGCTCCTCTAACAGAGTGGTCAGCACTGACCTGCTCCTCTAACAGAGTGATCAGCACTGACCTGCTCCTCTAACAGAGTGATCAGCACTGCCCGTGTGTCAGTGGCTCTGTCTGTCAGACACCCTCACGCACTCCCGCCGCTGCCTGCCCTCGACCTTCGACGTGTTTGTCTTTCGGTGCGCGGCCGTGACCGTGCCGTTTCCCTCCCAGCTGTGGCGGCTGCAGAGGCACGCAGAAACAGGCTAGCATTAGCGCTAGCTCCTCCATCCTATCTCTCAGACCTCCGCCGCTTTGACCTCAAAACAATAAGCGCGTGACCGAGCGTGACATGCCCCGGCTAAGACAAGCGGCTGGATATAACCCACCTGCAGGGTCACAGTGAAAGGGCGAGGCAAGGTTCCCTCAGACCTCTCTGTAACCCTGCCCCCGCTGACCCAGGGCCAGTCAAAGGCACCTGAATGTTCTGTGTGTGGAGTTAGGACAGAGGATAGAAAAACTGATCTGAGATCAGCGGATCAGCGATTGACAGCAGAAAGTGCCCAGAGTGAACACCATGCGTGCCTAACCCATTGATAGCCCTCTCCCAACCAGCTGTAAACATTCTCATTGGTTTTAAAAAGAGGAAAGGGGTTGTTGGGTATTATGAACATGACATTAGGCTATTTGTTTATTTATATATGGTCTATGGAACTATTAAACCTAAATTACTTTTAGAAATGTATAAATATGGAAATTTATAACAATCCCATCTTTTTTTTTTTTTTTACAGTGTTCTGCTACACATGATGTATGCTCGTATAGATGCACATGGTGCTTTTTCATACAGATCCACGTTTGCTCATACAGCATGCATGCCCATGTCGATGTAAGTACAAAATGAAGTCAAAACCAAAAAAAGCCACTCCTGCTCTCAACTGAAAAAAAAAAAAAAAACATTCAGGAAGATGTGGAGGGGGTGCAGGTGTGCCATATGGGAGGGGAAAGGGGGGGGGGGCAGTTAGGATGATCCCAAGGTCCCTGACTGACAGAGGCCCCACAAAATATTGAGCTGTAATTATGTGGGGGTGGGGTGGCCTGGGGTGGTGGGACCCAACGTGAGATTTGTACGTGTGTCCCAAAATCCCTGGCAGCGCCCCTGAGTGTGTTGACACACACACACGCACAAATGCAAATGCATTCACAAGCTCATGCGTGTGCGGACAGGCAGAACTCCAAGCTTCTCCTGTACTCTCCTAATCACCCTCCGTCACTGATCTATCCTTACTTCACATGACACCTCCCCAACTCACCCATCCTTTGTCCTAGTACATACTCTCATTAATTGGTCAATTGGTTAATAATTTTATATGAACATAAGTTATGATTCAGGATTGGGCTGGACGCCCTACTGTCAGTGGTACTATACTCTAATTTTCCTATGAAAGACAGAGAGAGGGATTATCAGGAGGAGCTCCCCCCTACGTTACATGGGCATTCTCTGTGTGCCAGGGTGGGGGTCTCCAGAACAAAGTTAGCTCCATTATAAAAACACACAGAAATGCTTACACGTGTCCACGCGGGGCTCGCACCCACAAACACGCGAACATGGACTACACACGGCAGCACATTCGCTCGCTCAGTCTTCTACTCATACGCACGTAACAGCTGACGGCACTTGTTTCGACATACTCCGTTATTGTTTTGCATACGTCCTGTTGGTGCTCTCCGGCAGAACAAGTTCCTTTTGCGGCTCTGTAGCAAGCCCGCGTGCCGGGAGCAAAACAAAAACACGGAGTGTTTTTTCTTTTCTTTTTTTGCGCGGAAGGAAACCCGACAGCGAAAGTAACTGTTTCAGCGGCTCCGGTTTCTCCCGTCTAACCAGTTTCCACTGGGCTTCTAAGTAGGCGCAGCGTAGTTGAGCAAGGCATGTTTTATTACTTTATGACAAGAAGAGCCGTCTGAACTGTGAACGTATTGTTCATTATAATCCGTATTGTACAGTCATGCTTCAATAATGGGTGTATTTTTCATTACGCGTAGGCGGCGGTAGCTTTTGTCACATTTTAATTGTGGGTTTATAGGGTAGCGTTGGGGGGGTTTATGCCCAGTTGCACACGGAGCACTTAGATCTGTGCCCTTATTTGACTTCCTCATAAAATTCAGGCTAAAATCGGGAAGGGCGGGGGGTGGTTCTGGGTTTAATCGAGTTAGACGTGTGGAAACGGCAGAGGAACTGCCTCAGCTTTCTCGCCACGCTGGGTCCAGAATTTCAGATGGAATGGAACTGGCTACGCTATGCCCTATGGTGGACAAATGCATTAAGCCGTTTTTATATTGTGTTGCTCATTTGTTCTAGCTTTAAGCTAACTTGGCAAGTTCAGCACTTTTTCAAGGTGATCACCTTACCTTTAGGTGACCCACGCACCCTGTCATCGGCTGACCTGACTCGTACCCCACCGCTCAGCGTCGGCTGGTGCTCCCCTGACCTAGGCTACCCCCAAAGGTTTAACATTCTGCATTCCCGAACATGGCATCACAGATCCTAAGTCACTGCATTTAGAATAAGGGTTTGAAAAAAAATGAGTCCATGGACATGTCAAACTGTACAAGCCCCGAGATATTTTAAAACATGGTAGCAGGACCTCGGCAGAATTGTGTGGTATGCCATGTACTACATGTTTGGTTACAGCAGTATGACTTACTGTGCATTCATTTTTTCACCTTTATAGAATAATTATCAGTTCTAAATGTTTTTTTGGGCAGATTTTAGTGATGCTTGGCTGATGACTGTTGGGGTGATGATATTGCTTTCATACTTTTTCTAAGCATTTTTTTTATTTGCCTACTGTGTGCATCTGCACTATAATGTTTGCGAAAATTGTCCATTTATAAGTGCAATGAAGCATATTTCATCAGATTATGTTTTATCTTATTCATGCACTGATTTTTGGGAATACACTTTTCTTGGGACTCAAGAAGAGTGTAGGTTTGCGCAATAACTAAGATAAATATGATTATTAATTGTGGTAGCGAAGTAGAATACAATTCAGTAGTCATAAATTCTGAAGTTGAAAAAAAGTAAAAATTTCAATGAGAACAGACACATTCTTCAACTTCGTAATTTATTCAGACACGAAGAGAGAACCATTTAATCGCGTTGCATGTGATTGACAGATTAATATTAAATTTCTGTTTAATAAAAGATAATTCAGGGAATATTCACTTTGTGATAGCCTGACTAGTAAGCAGGCGTGGCCTGGAGCGCACAGCACGGCGCGGTCAGCTGGAGGGGCGGTGACGTGAATGAAGTTGGAGTAAAGTAGCTGCTCAGTGAAGTTGCTCCACAGGCACGCTGCGCCAGACTTGGGCACGAGAGGGCAGATCCGGCAAGGCGATCCCCGCGAGGGCAAAGACACGGCGTTGGAGAAAAAGGATGATCCGCGCGCTTGAAGCGCAGGTACCATGTAGCTGAAGTGATCGCGCTGGATTTATTTTATACTTGAGGACGAACGAACACGATTGCGATGAAGGCGTGGAGTAGCGATGGGACAGACTTGCTCTCGCCGCTTTTGACGTACTTGGTAGCGATGTTGCTGCTCTGCCGGACAACCAGTTCTCAGTATTCCAGTGACCAGTGCAGCTGGAAAGGAAGGTGCGCGTGATTTAATGTTTTTGACTGTACTCTCTGTGCTGTTTATCCACCAGTAAGAAGTGTACAGGGCGAGATGCACTTCTCCGTTGTCGTTCAGAATCTCTGATCTTTCTGCTCGAATTCTGTCGTCGGCTTTCGTTGCTCTGGGTCTTTTAAACATGCCTGTTCTGCTAAGTTCTAAACGAAGTGGGCTACGTCTCACTTTATGGAATCGAGGATGTTTAAAAGCCGTAGTATGGACTACTTTTTAGTGAGTCAGTTTTACCAGCGCGCACGAATAATATTTTTTAAAGTTACATGGTTGGTGAGGCGAAAGCAGAACACAACCTGTCCCAGCGGACAACCTGAGCACCTGTTACGGTATCTGCTATTGGCCGATTATTAAACACTCCCTCTTGGTTCAGGAATCCATTCACCCCTGTCAATGACAGCAAACTGTAAAAAAAAAATGGCCCTGGTGTTTAATTTTCTCATGCGTAGGGTTTTATTTTCTTCAGTGTAAATCAAATGTCTCTGTCTGGTCGTTCCCCAGTTATTTTCTGTTTGTGTTATATATCTGAAAGAATTAATTTAAAAATAAATTTACAGTTCTACAACTGTGTAAAAATTTACAAGCAGTTAATTCGTTATGTAGTTCACAAAATAAATGGCGAGTTGAGGAGTTAGGCTATGGATTTCATCTTTCTGTGTCATAATGCTGTTTCCAACAGAAAATTCCGATTGTAAATGTGACATGTACTTTAACAGTTATTACAGGTGGTAGTATATTTAAGTTCCAACGTTGGAGTAGCTGGCAACTACAAAAGCAACTTTGTCCTGTTCAAGTCGGTGAAAGAGAGAGCCTAACTGCGCGCGTTGAACAAACGCTGTGCAATAAAATTATGCGGTCGCGTCTGCTAAAACGAATGTTTCTAAAATAAAAGACATTTAACTCCGTCAACAGTCCTGTTTGCACAAAGGAATTGAGAGGGCAAGGAGAAAGCCTGTAAGATCAAGATTCCCCCCCCCCGCAAGTACCGGTTAACTGAAAAATATCTGAATGTGTTTTGGAGGCTGAATGCCAAATGTGCAAACCGCTCCTTATGGAATTGGTTGAAATGTTTTCCTACTTAAGACAGTGAGTTTTAAAAAATCAGTCCTGACTCCCTGACTCCTGAACCAATAATCTGGTGTCCATTAGCCTGGGTTTCAGTTAAACGTTTGCAATTGCTCACCAACAACTATTTTTAAAACCTAATAAAAACAACCCAATAAAAGGCTGTACTTGGTGAGCCCATGCCTGTTGGCTAATGTGGGGGTGCATCTGCAGTATCATGCTGTTGCAAGAGGAGAAAATTGTGACTAATTGTGGTGCGCCTCGTTCGATGGAAGGCAAATGTTTCTCTATAAAAAAAATTCCTACTGTTTTCCATTCAGAGACTTTAAAGCCTTTAACGTTGTAGTATCGAATGCCATACGAAGGGATTTCTCTTTTCAGATATAGATTCTACTGATTTGACGAGACATGTGGTATAAGGAGTAGAAGCAGGCATGCAGCAACTGTTTCTCTCCTGGTGTTGCTGTGATTGGAGGCTGTGCGTGTGTCGGTTTTTATTCAAATCGACCTAGTCTCGTGATGGCAACATTGCCAATCTTAGTACTATTTTCAGAGGGTGAAAAGTTCTTGGAAAGCCACAATAAAACTGTCCGTGTTTGTCTGTTGAGATTCGCTTGATCATGAGCGCACGTGACAGGTCATGCAGCCAGGCTCGCGCGTCTGGGGTTTTGCACCTTGCCCGGGAGGATATTAATCGCATTCTTTCCGCTCTGCTGCTGCTGCTCCAAGAAAAAAAAAAAAGGTTTCCTGTTGGCACGAGATTCCACTTGGTCACAAACCAGCAGCAGATCAGGTTCAGCAGTTACCTTAATTAACACCTCTTCGTCAACAGCAGAATCTCAAAGCCCACACATTTTGTCCGTTTTGCCCAGATCCATTCTCTTTAAAGTATTTTTAGCCTTGGCTGGCAAAAAAAAGCACCATTCCATCTCATCCATTAAAACTGCCAGGCAGTATGATGAATTTAACATGCCTATAAATATTGTCCCATGGGTAGCAGTCCAGTTTAATTGTCGATTTTAAACATCAAATGTTGTGAAACTTTGTTCCGCAACATTGGTAAATGTTTGGTAACTAAATTATATTTTGGAGAATAAAAAGCGTGCAGCTTTATGTTTCTTTTTAATAAGCTCACCACCGTAAGCTAGCACCTTCTGATGTCATTGGGTGTGCACCCTCTTGTTTTGCATTCGCTTGGGAAGATTAAAATTGCATGACTTTAATTTTCCAGTGTTGCTGAATGAATCTGTCTGAACTGAATGAACTTCATACCCCTGCCTGAATATCTTGTTTGCTTTTCATCTGAAACCATGTGTGGAATTCCACGGCAGAATTCAGCTGAAGTGAGATCAGGACAATATCATTGCTTTGTTTGCGACGATGAGTCACTTTGGCTCTGTTTAGAATCTGTTTCCTTAATGCTCATCTTTATCAGTGAGAAGACATCAGCTTTGATGTTTGCTGGTTATTGTAGTTCTTCAGAGTGGTGGACGGATACCTGCTTTCAGATTTCCAAATGAGCAAGCCAGGCCCTGCACTCACAGGTCCTATGACTGGAACTCAACAGTTGGGGTGAGGTAATTAGCCTCCGCCTGCCAAGGATAGACTTTGGCTTAAGTAGGCCAGAGTCCCTCAGGTGACATTAGTTCCTCCCAAGAACAACGTGCCACGTGCCCACAGGCGACCATTTTTTGAGTCACTGAGAAACACACTTCTCTGGCAATCAATGGTACCCCTCCTGCAATACTACATTGGACCAGTAGGGGGGTAAAATAGTAACCGGCTCGCACAGTCAGGTGCATCTGAGGACTTGGGATGACACTCTCCCCAGGTGAGGGCAGTGTTGGCACAGTGGTGGCTCCGGAATCGTAACTGCTGACACTAAATTGGGGAGAAAAACTTTGCTGGTGTGGCTTTGGGGGGGGGGGGGGGGGAATTATTTTTAAAAAAACAGTGAAATATTTTTTTTAAAAATTAACGAACGCATGGCCGTCTCTCTGCCCCTCAGCGGCCTGACGCACGAGGCCCACGCGCGGGACGTGGAGCAGGTGTACCTGCGCTGCTCCCAGGGCTCCCTGGAGTGGCTGTACCCCACGGGCGCCATCATCGTCAACCTGCGCCCCAACACGGCGTCCCCGGCCGCCCGGCGCCTGACCGTGTGCATCAAGCCCGCGGTCGGGTCGCGCGGCTCCAACGTCTACCTGGACAGAGCCAGCCGGCTCCGGCTGCTGCTCACCGAGGCCCAGCAGGCCCTGGGCCAGGTGCACTGCTTCGGCATCCAGGAGGGGGCGCTGTTCATCGAGGCCATCCCCTACCGCGACATCAGCCGAAAGATCACTGCCTTCCAGTACGAGCTGGTCAGTGCCCAGCAAGGTCCATCCACAGGTGGGATTTTTTATTTATTTTTTTTTCCCCCCATTTTGGTTTTTATTTAATCAATCTGTATTCCTGGTTTTTCTCCTCTCTCACAATTTTCAATACGCAATTCTGTTCTCAGAACCAGTCTCATAGCTGCGACACCCTCTGTCAGTTTGGGAGAGTCTGTGCTCCAAAATCTGTGCTTCCGGCTGTCACTTCACAGTCGTCCAACTAAGTGGTACGACTTTGCCAGTCCCTGTCCATCCTTGATTAACACGTAGATACTGTAGATATACACAGATATACCTGATGTGCCTGAAAAAGAGACCTACAAGACAACACACCTGAACCAAGACTCTCCACTCATGTAAACGAGCTCTTCCTTAAATGTGGACTTGAGTTAAGTTTGGAGTGAAATGGTGCAGCACATTTTTTTTCAATTTTTTGGGGAAGTGGAGAAAAAAAAGGTAAGAAGGAGAGAGGGAAAGGAGAGCAACATGATGCAGTGAGATGGGAAGAGAGGCAGGAAAAGAGAAGCCGTGATTGGGAGGGAGATGGAGAGAAGGAGAGAGGGATAAAATTTGGGGACGGAGACCTCCTTTCAGAGATGCCTCCAGTGTTCCTCCTTCTCTGTTAGGCTGGGTAAGGTGAGTGGCAGCCTAGGCGGAGCCACACAGTCCTGTCAATCACCGACTCACGTGTGCTGCGGAAGGTGCAGCTGTCTGTAACGAGGCGCTGCGATTGGCTTAGCTTTGCCACTTGACCGCACCATCACTGAGCAGCGCTGAGGGTATCAGGGTGAGGAAGCAGGAAGCAGAACTGAAGGCAAAAAGAAGCGGAGGTTGGAACGAGCCGCAGCACCGCTGGCCGTGTGACTCTGGGAGATGCTCGCCATGTGCTCCTCTGGCCCCCCTGTGCCAGACGTTCCCATCTGAAAAAGCACTTCCTTCACTCTGCGAGACGGCGGCCAAACCACATGGCTTCCAGTCCACTGAATATGCGGGAGTCTTCATCCTCCCCTGCCAAAGCTCAATATGACTGACATCAAATTTATCACATCTGCTGTTTTTTTTCTTTCGTTTTTTTAAAGCCAGGGATCGTGTGTCAGCAAATGATGAGCGGGGCTCAGTGTTACAGTCGAAGTGAGGTTTTTTTTTATTTTTTTAAAAAGCCAAATCCGACGGCTGTTGGATCTCTTCCGCGGTTGGGGCCGTGAGCCCAGCTTTCTCCTTCGTGCGGCTGTGCTCTTGCTCACGGAGGCTGGTCCTGTGAGCCGAGCCGCTCATCCCTCTACTCCTGTTTATAACCCTCTGCACCACGATCCTGCCCCACTGGGCCTGCAGTTCTGTGTCTCTCCCTTTGAGTGGAATGTGTGCAAATCACTCCAGATGTAACAGTCTCTCTCTCTCTCTCTCTCTCTCTTTGCCTTCCTCCCTCCGTCTCCCTATTTCTCCTTCCATCCGCCCTCCCTCACTCCTTCCCTTTCTTTTCCCATCTCTCTCTGAAGTGATTCTGGTCCAAGCTGGGTAGTTTTTCTTGCGGGCGGGGCGGGGCGGGGTAGAGTTTGCGGGGTTGTGTTTCATGTCGCTCGTGAGGCACATGCAGCCTGGCAGACCCCGCCCCCGTGCTAGGGCCCATCGCGGGCTCGGGGCGGTGCCAGAGGGCCTGGAGCCTGGGAGAGAGGGCTCTGCCGAGCCAGGCCCATCTCTGTACAGGCCTAGCGTGAGCCTGAATCTCCCCTCTCCCACCCGCAGGCCCCCCCTGCCAGCCCTGCAGTGATGAGGAGGTCCTCATGGCTGTCTGCACCAGCGATTTCGGTGAGCTGCGCCCCGTGTCTTCACTTTTGCATCCATATGTACTCACTTTCAGCATTTATTAATATCATAAACTCTAAAAGCAGGAAGTGGGAGAAGTGGGCGTGTCCTGATCTAACAAAGTGCACCTCAAAGGTGTTTTTTTTGCATTTAGTAATTCCCACAAGCCCTACTGTCAATGATGCAAAACAATCTCAAAGCTTTCCGTTCTCATCAGTATTGATCAGTGAAACCTTTCTGATGTTTAAAGAAAAAAAAGTTTACCCCTCTGTCTCTGCCTGTTCTCTCTTCCTTTCTTTCTCTCTTTCTCTCTCTCTCTTTCCCCCCCTCCCTCTGTTTCTCTGTCTCTGTCTCTCTCTCTCTCTCTCTCTCTCTCTCTCTCTCTCTCGCTCTCCAGTGGCCAGAGGCAGTGTCCGGGGGGCGGAGGAGGGGGCGGGGCAGTCGTCCGTTGCCGTGACGCTGAGCTGGCTGTACAGGGAGAAGAGCCGCGTGTTTGCGGCGGGCGGCGGCCGGGCGCGGCGCTGGACCGGGCAGGTGAAGACGCCTCCGCGGTGCGGGGCGAATTTCGCGCGGGGCCACGCCGAGGGCGAGGAGTTCCTCCTGACCGGGACGATACGTTTCGGGGAGGCGTGGCTGGGGTGCGCCCCGCGCTACGCGGACTTCCTGAAGGTGTACAGGACAGCGCAGGCGCGGGGGACCAACCCGTGCCACATGGATATGGACTGAGTCCGGGCCTCCCAGGCGGGGCCGAAAATGAGGCAGAGCACCAGGTGCTGGCCTGCGGAGGGCAGAGCACCAGGTGCTGGCCTGCGGAGGGCAGAGCACCAGGTGCTGGCCTGCGGAGGGCAGAGCACCAGGTGCTGGCCTGTGGAGGGCAGAGCACCAGGTGCTGGCCTGTGGAGGGCAGAGCCCAACCCTTCGGACAGAGGACTCACTGGCTACTCTCTCTTTCACGCACACATTCTGAAGCTGCCGTCCGCACACCCTGGACTCTTAATGCTGCTGTTCCTTTGGAGAGGAGCAGTGTGCGAGTGTGTGTGTGCCTTAGAGAGTGTGAGGTGGAAATAGGGCGAGACTGAGAGAGAGCAAGACGGAGATAGAGAGAGAGAGAGAGAGGGAGGGAGAGAGAGAGAGAGAGAGGGAGGGAGAGAGAGAGAGAGAGAGAGAGGGAGGGAGAGAGAGAGAGAGAGAGATGGAGACAGCTAGATGGGGAGTGAGCAGGCATGTATCTGACAGCTTGTGTGTGTGTGTGTGTGTGTGTGTGTGTGTCCTGCAGCACTGCGAATGAGCAGTATGTATGTAATGTGAGTAGTGTGTTGAGATGTGTGTTCTGTGTGTGAGTAGCGTGTTGAGGTGTGTGTTCTGTGTGTGAGTAGTGTGTTGTGGTGTGTGTTCTGTGTGTGAGTAGCGTGTTGAGGTGTGTGTTCTGTTTGTGAGTAGCGTGTTGAGGTGTGTGTTCTGTGTGTGAGTAGTGTGTTGAGGTGTGTGTTCTGTGTGTGAGAAGTGTGTTGAGGTGTGTGTTCTGTTTGTGAGTAGTGTGTATGTAGTCTGCAGACTGTAACAGAAAGTCCCAAGTGCTTTGTAAAGAGCTTGATGTACAGTTTTGAAAATGTTTCTTATGACAGAAATGTATAAAGCAGAAACCTTCTATTTTATTTTTATTTGTAAGAATTTTTTCATGTTACAGTACAATTTCTGCCTGTTATTTTTCTTCAGGCTAGCAAATTGCAGATTGTACTCTTGCTTTTCCAGTGAATGAAACGTTTTCCTGGAACCCTGTATCCTCTTTGTGGATGGACAAAGTTTCCTCCCTCTTACTCTTTCCAACTGAAGTGTACCCATAATGACTTTCACTAAGTCAACGAAAACCTGAGCTCCAACACCCCCCCCCCCCCCATCTCCAAGAATCAAGCATGCTGGGAAATGCAAACAGTTTCCATGACAACGATAAGATTCCAGCCTTTCCATTCTGAGCCTTCTGGCTCTGGCCCTTGGTCAATGGAAAGGGGTGCAGCGCATTTAGGGATCTGTTTGCTCGCTGCTGTCCCATAAAACCTGTAGCTCTGAGAAGGAGCTGGCATGCGTTGGCACGCAGTTACGAAAGGGGCCTTCCAAAATGCAGTAGGGTATTCAAAAACATTTTCCTTTTTTTTTTTTTTTACTTCAACCTCAAAGAGTTCTGGGATTCGGTGTTTCCCGTGGAAGGCGTTACCTACCTACGTTAACATAGGCATCCACGAAATGTTTCCACCCCAGTTCACCAGTTTCGGGAGCGCTCCCCGTCGGGCACGCTAGAATAATTAGCGTTGTGTCGGGTCGGCCCGGGCCGCTGGCGCCGGCACCGCAGGGCTTGATTGGAGCGATGCTTCTACAGTCGAGGCGTTGAGGGAAGCTCAGCTGAGACGGCGCGAGCGCGGGGCCGGCGGGCCGGGAGAGTGGTGGGGCGGGGCGGACCCGGGGCGGGCCTGCCGCCGGAGCGGAACAAAGGCGCTCTCTGTGGAAAGCGCGGTGCCAGCGAAATGCAGAGTCACCCGGCTGGTGAGGAGGAGGAGGAGGAGGGAGGGGGGGAGGAAGGAGGAGGAGGATGGGGGGGGAGGTGTGGAGCGCATGAGAGCGAGGTCACTGACGGAGGAGGGGGGGGGGGGCGGATTGAGACAGAGGCACCTCAGAGCGTCCCGTGGAGCGGCTGACATTTTCGCCTCCCGGGGCAGGGGAGGAATTCGGGGAATGTGTTGACTTTGCCGCCCCGCTCGCCGGGGGCCCCTGACCTCTGCTGCTCCGGCGCGGGCGGGCGGCAGGCCGGGCGCACGTGGCGCTCCCCGTCCCCCCGAAAACAAACGCTTCTTCTGCCGCCAGGACGCCCAGCGCCCGCTCACAATCACTACCCAGAAGGCACTGCAGGAGCTGCCACACTGCATGCTTACTGAGGGTCTAATCTAACATGACTTCTACATTATTATTATTATTATTATTATTATTATTATTATTATTATTATTGTTATTATGATTATTATTGTTATTATGATTATTATTGTTATTATTATTATTATTACTGCATTAATTTAGCATATGCTCTTATCTAGAGTGACTTCCAAGTAGATTTGGTAGGTTTACATGGTTTCGGCTAACATACTGATCCGACACAGTATCCCAGCTTTGCTAACACAGTGAAGAGACACAGTTTCCCAGCTTTGCTAACACAGTGAAGAGACACAGTCTCCCAGCTTTGCTAACACAGTGAAGAGACACAGTCTCCCAGCTTTGCTAACACAGTGAAGAGACACAGTCTCCCAGCTTTGCTAACACAGTGAAGAGACACAGTCTCCCAGCTTTGCTAACACAGTGAAGAGACACAGTCTTCCAGGTTTGCTAACACAGTGAAGAGACACAGTCTCCCAGCTTTGCTAACACAGTGAAGAGACACAGTCTTCCAGGTTTGCTAACACAGTGAAGAGACACAGTCTCCCAGCTTTGCTAACACAGTGAAGAGACACAGTCTCCCAGCTTTGCTAACACAGTGAAGAGACACAGTCTTCCAGGTTTGCTAACACAGTGCACAGACAGTCGCCTAGCTTGGTTAACACAGTGGACCCCCTTAGCTAATAGCGCCCGCAGATACAGTCTCTCACATCATCAAACACAAAGCCCTGACACAGAAGCCCCACAGCACACGGACTCGCCTAACGCAGGGTGCAGACGAAAGGTCTCCCATTTCTGTGTCTGTCTTCTTGTGAGGGAGAGATTCCTGCCCTGCTTCCCTGCACAAAAACCCTCTGTTTGTTTCTGACAACAAATAGATGTCGCACACCCTGCCAATGGCACATTTATTTACTCTAACCTTCCAACACACAGACACGCTCACACAAAAAACCCTGCCTTCATTCCCCCTAGAAACTGGAGTGCCATTTAAGAGGTCTCCTAGCAACAGTTTGGCCAGGTTTCCAGGGCAACCAGTTTCTAATGATGTCATGGCTCATTGTTGGGGTACTGGGAAGAGGAAGTTGGCTGTGCACGCTGGGTCAGGGTCGAAGCACAGCAGCTCAGGCTACAGGCAGCCTGCAGTGCTCTCTATGCACCTTTTGAATGGTAACCTACAACTTCTGCAGTTTGACTCGCAAATTTCCTGCCTGTGGCTCGATTTCAAAAAGTCTTGCACCGCGACTGCTTCTTTGCTAAAGTCTTTGTCTTATGTGAATGCATATGTGTATGTGTGTGTTGAGCATGTGCTTTCGTAAATATGTGTATGTTTGCGTATTGAGTGTGTGCTTGCATGCATGTGTGTATGTACAGTATCCCTTCCTGTGGTTTGCATTTCCCAGGATGCTTCAGTCTCATTTCTAGGCTTGTCCTGCCCCCCCCCCCCCAGGTCTTGCTGTTTGCAGAATCTAAGGAGCAGTGTCTGCATGTGCCCTGGAAATGGGCCATGGAAACCAGGGCATCAGCCCCCCCCATGGCGACCAGGCAGTCTGCCACGACCTCTACATTCTGACCCTCGGAGAGGGGCGGGGGAGGGCAAGCTTGGTTTGGGCCTGGTGAGGGTGAGGGCGAGGACTCCCAGCTTAGTAAATTCATTAGTTTGCAGCAGCAGGTGGGCTCACGTAAGACCACTCGACATCCACGAAGAACACACAGCGGGTATTGTGCAGTGGTGTTTTCAAATCAGATGGACCAGCTGTCTGTCGTATCATATCAGGGTGGATGATAGATAGCAGACGAAGCACTGCAAGAGAAAGACTGGCACTGAGACCAAATAAACAAGCTTTAAAATCTGCGGCTTCAGCACACCGTACACTAGCACACATCTGCCTTCCATACCTGTATTACCCGTGGTGAAATCAGGAAAATAATTCTTTAAATATTTTTGATAACACATGTAGGGTGATTACAGAAAAACAAACCTGCAGGCATCTGATGGTGGGGCTGTAACCTACAGTAACTCCTGAAGGTGACTACTTAAGGGGCCATTGCTTATTTTGGCTTGTAAAAACTGGTTCTTAGCATTTTCTGTTTGACATTTTCTGCCAAGACAGAATGAGGACACCAACCCGTAGTAACCTCTTTTTCCAATCTGACACCATACCGGCCGGCCACCTGATCTCTCAACCTGAAAAACTGACTGCCTTTTGTAAGTCAATCCATGTCATTATAATATATATTAATATAATTTCATTCAGGTGAAAAGTTAATCTACACTTCATATGGTTCTGTAATTACTTTCACTGGCAAGCAGAGAGAAAATTCAGAGCCCGGGCTCAGATTTTTCAGCTACGAAAGTGACTGCAGTACAACAGTGCCCCCCAGTGGCAAAAGTTGACACATCTGTTTGTTGCCGAGATGCACTTACTGGCCAACAGCAAGAATTTCCACTGGAAGGTAGCTTATGAGAGACTGCGAAAGAGCGAACGAGAGGGAGGGATGTGTTCAGGGCAGCGCAATCCCTCCTGTGCAAAGTGTATAATCTGGAAGTGCATGCCTTGTAGATAGATAGGGTGGGCGGTCGCAGTGCCGAGTACTGGAGGGAGGAATTAAGTGATGTGCCGATTTAGGTACGCCAGGTGAGCAACAGCATTCGGGACCAGTTAAAGTGGCCAGACTGGCACACGCCCATTGGCCAGCCATATTGCTGTATTAGGACCATTAGAGTAGTCCAGAAGTGAAATTAGCAGGACCTGGTCCAGCAGCTGAGAACGGATGGACAGGAAGGATAACTCCAGTTGTTGTGAGGGGCGTATCTTCAGCATGGCCACTGTGTGTAGGGTCTCTAGAGGCTTGGTTAGCCATGCAGGGTCACACCAAGGCTCTTCACAGAATAAGTTGAAGACACTGAAAAGCTTTTCACAGTGATGGAAGCACATTACGAGGGTGGCAGTTTGCTGGGAGGAGCATAAGCTCTGTTCCCCAGGCTTAGTTGAAGGCAATGAGTAGAAATCCGGGCTGTGACTTCAGCCAAGAACGTAGAGATATGAACTTAAGTATAAAGAGGGCAAAACTGACAAGATGTATGTTGTCTGTAGATTTTGCAAATTGAACGTTTTGGGTAAACATTTTGGGTACAGAGACAGGTTAGTAGTAAGGCACATTTTTGGGATAAACTGAGAGCTGTTGCTAAGAGAGGCGATGAAAGACGATCTGTATCATCAAAATGTCCAATTTAGCTGCCAAGAAGCCAATGAAATATATGCATATTTAAGGGTGACGAAAAAAGTTTATCGACATTAAATCTTATGGGTACGCTTTACTGATAGACGCTTTTTTATTATTGTCAATAATATTTATTATTATTGACAGCAATTATTACAGGCCCACAACTGCATAAGAACCAGAGACCGTAAAAAATAAGAACAGATAAGAACATAGCCCCTGTAAAACATTCTATGGGAGAACGGAAACGGAAATTGCGACTGCGTACTGCCACAACAACAATGGAGTCTGAACCATACCGTTTTGAATTTGGAACAGATGAATGACACATTTGGAATGCTTGTGCATTAATACTTGTGAAAATATTACGGAGGTTCATCCTGTATTCTAACTGAAAACTTGTCCAGAACTGATATATCCATGTTTTATTTATCTTTCCAGTAACGCATGAATTTAACACGGAAGAAATTCTGACCTCACTGTGTTCAACGTTGTCAAACACTGTTGACTAATTTGCAATAAGGAATGACACTTGGGTGCCAATTTATTTGAGAAAACATCGGATAGGTTGCTTGTAACTCATCATCTCCGAAAGTACGCTTGATTTGTGGAACAGGTTTAATTAAAATCTAGTTGGATGCAACCCGGAAGTTCTGCCTCTCCTCTGTTTACTTGTGTTTTCTTAGCTAGCCAGTTAGCATTAGCCAGAACTGCCCATTTTATCGAGTCTAATGCGCTCCACTGCCTCCTTCATCCCCCCGTGTTAAAAGACACGGCATTCGACATTGATAGGCATTGTAATATTTTGTGTATGTGAGAGACCCAAACCACGGATATACTGCAGAGCTTGCTACATATGGAGTCAAGTGGCACTAGTACCATAGAACAGACAGGGTCTCGATCTGTTAGACTCGCCTCGCCTACTTTGATAATTCCAGCGCGGAGCTCCATGTGCAGTCCTGGGGTGTCGGCCCGGCCAGTGTTCGGATTTCCCCTAAAGAGCAAACAAAGTTCCCCGTCCGAGCAGTCGGATAAGCCAGGCTCTCGATGGGTACGGCTCAACGTCGGTGGGACCTATTTTGTGACCACCAAACAGACTCTGTGTAGAGATCCCAAGTCTTTCCTATATCGATTGTGCCAGGACGGTCCAGATCTTGACTCGGATAAGGTGAATAACTTTAGAAATGTCCTAATTCACCGGGTGGTTGTTTATTTGCATTGCTACTTCAGTACTTCAATGATAATGCTGACCGAATCATCTCATCGATTGTAAGTAGCGACTGTCTTTTATACATCTTAGTAGCGGTACTAGATATTGGTCAGACTTGACAGAATTTGTAATCGTGTATGATTTGGGCTTGTAATACAGAGACATCCATGGCCCTGTTTGGTTAGATCGTACGGGTTTCGCTTTGAATGTGCCATACTCTGTACCCATTTATATTTTATATTCTTTATAAATAACCTGCAGGCATACAAGTTGGTTATTGTCTGTGGTAGATACAAGAGCTCACGTTCATCTAGCTTACTGCCAGCTTTCAGTTATATTTTGCATAGTTTGTTAGGTGCTGGCATGCAGTTTCAGGGATGTGATATTTTCAGTGCATGGTGACTCAGTCCAGCATTCAGCCTAGACCTGCCTCACTAAACATTCCTTAAATGTACGGCAGAAGAACACTATATGCAAACACATAAGTAAAAGGGATGTGTTTGTAAATGGCTAGACTGAATGTAGTTTTTTTTAGACTTTTTAATGCAAAAAATAATTAATTAGTTTTTTTTTTTTAAAAGAGCTAGCCAGTGTTACGTCATGTTAGTGATTGACTTGGCTTGAACCCTATTGCAGTCCGACCAACATAAGATTATGAATTATCAGAAGTAACTTATGCATGGTTTGTGAGTGGGAATGGTGGACGGTTGCAGTCATTTGAGTGGGAATGGTGGATGGTTGCGGTCGTATGAGTGGGATTTGTGGGTGGTGGGTAGCATGCTGTTCACCCCTGATGTCCCGACACCTCTGTTTGCCGTACAGGACGAGACAGGGGCCTACCTGATCGACAGAGACCCCTCCTACTTTGGCCCCGTCTTGAACTACCTGCGCCATGGCAAGCTGATTATGAACAAGGACCTGGCAGAGGAAGGTAACTATGCAAGGTTAAAACAGTCACAGATACATTACACAGCACTACAACAATCACAGACCATTACACAGGACTGCAACAATCACAGATCCATTACATGGTACTACAACAATCACAGACCATTACACAGGACTGCAACAATCACAGACCATTACACAGGACTACAACAATCACAGACCATTACACAGGACTGCACAGGACCTCTTGGCCCCAAGAAGGCTGTCCCCACCCTGTGTGGCCATTTATGTGTGCTGTGTGAAGTATGATGTTTATTATGGCTTCAGGTTGGTGTAAGTGAACTTACATTTTGCGCTTTTGTTACACCGCGCACACACTTGATGGTCTGGGATTGCTGTTTGCCAGGTCTGGATCTGTTGCATGAATAAGTCAAGTGGATGCACTCAGGTTCTCTTTCATTTTAAGTTATTCTGGATACGAGCACCTGCCAAATGAGCGTAATGGAATGGAATGTAATAATTGTCTCCCGCAGGAGTTCTGGAGGAGGCGGAGTTCTACAACATCGCTCCTCTTGTACGATTGGTCAAGGAGAGAATTCGGGACAACGAGAACAGGACGTCGCAGGTTTGTGTGTGCAGTCACAGTGTGTGTCCTCTGAGATAGTGAAACGCACAGCAGTCTGTTTGTGCGCGCACGTGCAGACGCTTTCGTACAGTTCAGTCGCGTGTGCACGCAGTAACTCTGTGCGTATCTGCAGCAGAGCTGCGTGTGTGGTAACTGCATGTGTGTATGCGGGTGTGAGTAGTAATTGTGTGCATGTGTAGTGAAGCTGTGCTTGAGTGTGTGTGTGTGTGTGTGTGTGTGTGTGTGTGAGTGAGTAGTAATGGTGTGTATATACAGTAAAGCTGTGCCTGTGCACTAACAGTGTGTCCATCCTCAGGGCCCAGTAAAGCACGTGTACAGGGTGCTGCAGTGCCAGGAGGAGGAGCTCACTCAGATGGTGTCCACCATGTCTGATGGCTGGAAGTTCGAGCAGGTAGAACTGCCGATTGTGCCCTCTCCCTGGGTCGCTCTTTTAATCACAGATACCGCACTTTGTTTTTTTTTTTTTTTACTTGCCTGTTCTGGTTTGTACAGCACTTTGGGCAGCGTGAGTAGTTTTTAGACGTGCTTCATGAATAAATTTGACTTGATTTGACTTACGGCACAGCTGTGGCTTTTGAAGATCTTTGTTTGGAGGGAGAGGGCTTGTCAGGTGTCACATCTGGCTAACGTCTGACATGTCTTAACCCTGTACTATTTTATTCAGCCTGAATCGTTGTCTGGGTTGAATCATTTTTAGAGTTTACAATTTAGTATACCTGTGCCTTAAAGAGAGTGGCTAAACCGGATTGGTCAACACTAACTGGCTCCTCCCACATTAACTTCCTCAAACATTTGCTGGACCATTTGTATGCTATTAGCTCCTCCCACGTTTCTCCTCTCCCCCTCCTAGCTCATCAGCATTGGCTCGTCCTATAACTATGGCAACGAGGACCAGGCGGAATTCCTGTGCGTAGTGTCCCGGGAGCTGAACAACTCCACCAACGGCCTCGTCATCGAACCCAGCGAGAAAGCCAAGGTAAGCGCAACTGCTGGGACGTCTATGGTTTGGATTTGCTTCTTCTTCCAAAGTCTCTGAGATATCTATGGTTTTGAAGAACAATGAAAGGAATGAATTTTGCAGTGGTGCTCAGAAACTTCACTGTTGCGCACAGAAGGATGGAAAACAGACAGTGCCTGTGCAGGGCAGTTATCTGAAAAAGATGCATTCTGCACTCCTGCCACTTGGTGTCAGTATCAGTACACTGAACATAGCAGGCATAGCAGGTAGCAGAAAACACTGCCAATCTGGCATATGATCTAACTGCCTGACCTGACCTTTATTAATTTAATTAAAATATTAATAAAATATTATGAGGTGACTGTCAATCTGTTTATTTTGCTCTGGCCACTTTTTGTTACATTTTTGTTAGTTTGAGTTTGACTGTGAGTACAAATATACCCCTAAATTTTAAATTTGAGAGTATCCTTTCTTTTACTAAGCTTAGAAGCGCCATTAAATATTAAAACTTATCCTCAAACTCGCTGCCTCCACTCTGCATTTGGGTGCTGTAACATGTATTCTGGTTTCCATGGTGTTGCGTAACTGCTGGAGTCTTCTCCCTGTATTGACACAAAAGGAGAATCCTCTCACTGGAGACCCTGTCCCACACTGCCCCACACGTACAGTTAATTAGGTCAGTCTGAAGGTTCACTGTCATAGATACAAACCGTTGAAGTAACAGCAGTAACTATTTATATTGCTGTAGATGCCCTGCTGAGTTATTAGCAAGCTGAGACAATTTCAAGTGGGAAAATTGATTTGTGAACGAGAAGTTTGAAGTGATTGCGTTTCAGTGTTTTTTGATGAATGTGAAAGCGTGTAAATGGTCCGTAGTAATTAAATCCCGAGATGATAAATTCCTCATAAACATTCTGACTTGCTCCTTAGGCAGCATTTTGCAGCCTGTGTTTGCTGTGTAGGGACTCTCCACAGCCGATAACGTCCGGAAGTCGTAATGTGGCTGTCCCTCTCGACTCGAGAGCACGTGCCGTGCAGGTATGTCCATCTGTTCATTTGGCTGTTTTTTCTCAGCAGATTCTCCAGGAGCGAGGTTCACGGATGTGAGACCCGCCTCGCGGACCAGAACCCCTAGAGACGGTCGCCCCGCCACCCCCCCCCGCAGAAGCCCTGGTCCACTTTAAGCCCCGACCCCCCCTCCCTCCTGGACACGTACAACGTAGCCCCGTGCGCGAATGCCCGCACCCACAAAATGGCGGGGTGCATTGCCATGGCTTTACCTTCACAGTGTTAATCGCTCTTTCACAGTAGAGTGAAATGGGGGGCTGTGGGCAGTGGGCAGTCACAACCTTTTTTGTGATGTTGAAACATTTTAACGCCGATAACATTATCACTGGGCACTAAGTCTTACACTGACACTGCTATCGCTAACGATGGTAACGACTCCTGGGACGCACGGCAACGCGGGCCGTAACAAGCCTTTAAACAGCTGTTCCTCTGGGCCCCCTTCCCCCTGAAAAAACCGGTTTAGCCTTGCGTCCCACCTCACCTGGAGGTGATTCTCCTTCATCATCGCCGACCTTATCTTGTTCATCAGCTGCAGCCTCAAACTGCGGATACCGATTACCCTGCCTCCTTGCTGGGCTGTGTCTCTAGTTGGGTGGGGTGGGGCGGGGGGCAGCAGCAGCAGCGAACGTGGCATGAAATGTATTTGGAAATGGCTGGGTGTGCACGTGTGCTTGTGTCTCAGCATACTGTCTCTTGCAGTCAGGTTTTATGGGCCTTGGAATGGGTAAAATGCCCCCCCTCCCCCTGCTCTGGTCAGGCACGCGTAATATGGAAATTCTGGGCCCATATGAGGAACTGGCATTTGCCTGTCTTTGTGGGTCCATGCAGATCCTGGCCTGTTTTACATTGTTCCACAAATGCAAACCAAGTTTCTGTATTCACAGACGAGGCAAATGAGCACAAACACCAAAAAGCTGGTGAAGGAAAAGGGTAACTGATATTATATGTATAACAGAATATTTGAACTTTATTATTTAGCAGTGGGCACCAGTCTAGCACACCTAACCAAACTTTTTTTGTTTTAGAGATAAGGGTAAATAAGACCGGGGTATATTGTTAGAAAAACAAGGGTTTTTGACCGGAAAATTGCAGGTTTTTTTTGCTGCTTGAAGAAGGTCACAGCATCAGCTGTGTTGCCTCGCTAGTGCTTGTAGGTTGCTTCATCATATCGACCCAGACTATCTGCTATAACGCAAAGTTCATTTTAAGCTATTTTCAGCCAATGGCTATGCAGTCCAGTTGTTATCACGTATCCCTGAGTGTGATCTTCAAAGCAGTAGCAGCACTGTGATACAATTACCGTAATCTTCACATTGGTCTGTGCAAGTCCATGATCTGCAATATGTTGACTCCGCCCAGTCTGGCGCTCATGTAGACTCACGGTCCAAGTCTCCCAAGTTTTCCGCTAGACGGCTTCTGCACCACACTGACCTCTAGTGGCCCACTTTGCTTGCTGCACCCAGTGGTGTGTATCACATAGAAAAAAGTATGACCACAGATATTGCGTTTATTCTTTATTCCCTGTGTATTACAAGTCCCGGGTTGCCATGGACCCGGGCAAAGCACTGTTTAAACTACCGTGGATCTCAGTGGCTGTGTGTACAAGGATATTTGATTATTTTATTGAGACCACGACCAAAGATTCAGGTTGTGAGTGAATTCAGTGGGCCTGTAGGAAAATACCTTGATAAAAACCTGATCATTACTGTACATTGATACAGTACAGTGAAATTGGCGTTTGAGACCTGAAAGCCATCTTTTTGAAGTTGTACCTCCTAATTTAGAAACATGTACCCTAGAAGGAGCAGTCAGCCCGCCTTTGACCGAGTGCTGTGGTGTGCGGTTGAGAGTACAGTGCAGAGATGTGGGGTTGAGAGTCAGGCAGAGGTGGTGAGTCGGCAGAGTGGGCTGAAGTACAGTGCAGGTGTGGGTTGAGAGTACAGTGCAGAGGTGTGGAGAGTGCTGTGAGGTTGGGTTGAGAGTACAGTACAGAGGTGTGGGGTTGAGAGTGCTGTGCAGAGGTGTGGGGTTGAGAGTACAGTGCAGAGGTGTGGGTTGAGAGTACAGTGCAGAGGTGTGGGTTGGGATGCTGTGCAGAGGTGTGGGGTTGAGAGTACAGTGCAGAGGTGTGGGGTTGAGAGTACTGTGCAGAGGTGTGGGGTTGAGAGTACTGTGCAGAGGTGTGGGGTTGAGAGTACTGTGCAGAGGTGTGGGGTTGAGAGTGCTGTGCAGAGGTGTGGGGTTGAGAGTACAGTGCAGAGGTGTGGGGTTGAGAGTACAGTGCAGAGGTGTGGGGTTGAGAGTACAGTGCAGAGGTGTGGGGTTGAGAGTACAGTGCAGAGGTGTGGGGTTGAGAGTACAGTGCAGAGGTGTGGGGTTGAGAGTACAGTGCAGAGGTGTGGGGTTGAGAGTACAGTGCAGAGGTGTGGGGTTGAGAGTGCTGTGCAGAGGTGTGGGGTTGAGAGTACAGTACAGAGGTGTGGGGTTGAGAGTGCTGTGCAGAGGTGTGGGGTTGAGAGTGCTGTGGTGTGCGGTTGAGAGTACAGTGCAGAGGTGTGGGGTTGAGAGTACAGTGCAGAGGTGTGGGGTTGAGAGTACAGTGCAGAGGTGTGGGGTTGAGAGTGCTGTGCAGAGGTGTGGGGTTGAGAGTACAGTGCAGAGGTGTGGGGTTGAGAGTGCTGTGCAGAGGTGTGGGATTGAGAGTGCTGTGCAGAGGTGTGGGATTGAGAGTACAGTGCAGAGGTGTGGGGTTGAGAGTACAGTGCAGAGGTGTGGGGTTGAGAGTGCTGTGCAGAGGTGTGGGGTTGAGAGTACAGTACAGAGGTGTGGGGTTGAGAGTGCTGTGCAGAGGTGTGGGGTTGAGAGTGCTGTGGTGTGCGGTTGAGAGTACAGTGCAGAGGTGTGGGGTTGAGAGTACAGTGCTGAGGTGTGGGGTTGAGAGTACAGTGCAGAGGTGTGGGGTTGAGAGTGCTGTGCAGAGGTGTGGTTGAGAGTCGTGCAGAGTGGAGGGAGTACTGGCAGAGTGGGGTTGAGAGTACAGTGCAGAGGTGTGGGGTTGAGATACTGTGCAGAGGTGTGGGTTGAGAGTACAGTGCAGAGGTGTGGGGTTGAGGTACTGTGCAGAGGTGGGGGTTGAGAGTGGGGTGGGTTGAGAGTACTGTGCAGAGGTGTGGGGTTGAGAGTACTGTGCAGAGGTGTGGGGTTGAGAGTACTGTGCAGAGGTGTGGGGTTGAGAGTGCTGTGCAGAGGTGTGGGGTTGAGAGTACAGTGCAGAGGTGTGGGGTTGAGAGTGCTGTGCAGAGGTGTGGGGTTGAGAGTACAGTGCAGAAATGTGAGACTTGTGACCGCGCTCAAGCACTGTTGGGTTATTTCGGGCTCTTCAGCTTTGACCTTTTTTCAGCCCTGCGGCTTCTCGTCTGAACTTTTGTGTCTCCATGGCGACCGTCGCTGTTCCTGCCCCCTCCACCTCGCTGTGGTGCCAGCCCTTACTCTTCCAGCTCTGCTCCTTTACCTCAAGTGAACCTGATCATGCCTGTGCCTCACCTGTGAAACCTGGTCATACCTGTGCCTCACCTGTGAATCATGATCATGCCTGTGCCTCACCTGTGAAACATGGTCATGCCTGTGCCTCACCTGTGAAACCTGGTCTTAACTGCATGCAGCTCACCTGTTCACCTCACCCTCATACCTGGGTCTGGCCTGTGAGCCTGGTCATCCCTGTGCCTCACCTTTGAACCTGGTCACACCTGCGCCTCACTTCTAGACCTGGTCATATTTGTGCCACCACTGTGAACCCCAGCATACTGGAGCAATGCTTAAACCAAGTCATACCAGTGTGTTGAAGGTGTGACTGATCACCCACGTTTGTCAGATTTCATACCAGAAGTTACCTACATTTTGAAACCCACATGGAACTCCTGTTGTTGGTTATCCTTATTGTTGTTCTTATCGCCTTATTTTACATTGAGGGGATGCTGATTGTAATTTTAATTTTCCAGTGTTCGCAGAAATAGGACAATATCTTTGCTTGTTTTTCTCCCCGTGTGGAAAAGCACAGTTGGACTTTAAGTTTTCATGTTCATTGTCTAACTGTGGAAACCATCTGGTGTCTCATTGCATCTTTTGATTGCCTTCTTTCTGCAGTATGACGTGCTCATTATATTTGACTTCATTTCTCGTTTCGCCCTCCGGAAGACTGGATCTCTCCCACCTTCATACGCTAGTGCTTGAAGCCCACATTTCCACGTAGCCGTGTTTCTTCATGCGAGTGGTGCATTAAATTGTAGTCTCTATGGTCAGTGGGCCGTCATGCTCTGGCTTCATTAGTTGCCTGTTGCTGATGGGAGTTGTAGTCCAAGAATTGGCTCATCTCCCTCACTGCCAGCACTGGACCTAGTCAACCATCAGCAAGCAGGTGATGCTGCCTCTAATTAGGCTGCCCATGAAACATTTTGGCTCCACAGGCTGGGACTACATCTGGAGCAGTGAGAGGGGTAGAAAACTAAAAGAGAAAACCAGGCCGCGTTTATCATCCTTGGTAACACTGCACTGACCACGAGCCACAGGATAGCAACCCCTCTTTCATTGTGACATCACATTTCAAGAGCTTTCAGCTCCTGCATACTTGGCCTGCAGGCCTCTACGCACAGTGTCTACACGTACATTCACACCCACCCAAATGCCTGCTAAAAACTCAACCTGTCTAATGGAAATGCTAGGAGTGTTGTATGTATATAATCCCTGGTTGATGTCAGGTTTTATTTTTATTATTTTTTTCGGGGGGAGGGGTGGGCGAGCTGAGGCGAGGGGAGGGACAGGGGAAGGGGCTTATGCTATTTTTTAAATCAATGTGTGTGGCGACTGGAGTCATTCAGCGATCTTTAAATCACCTGGTTGGCTCTTGTTACTCACTGAGTGCTACCATATCAGCCTATCCAATAGTATACAGATCAGTGGATCTGCACAGACTTGATTTTTCAGAAAAAGCTGCTGGTCAATGCCAGTTTGACCCAGTGTTATGGAACTGGAATATCTTAGTTTGGAACATCCTTAGTTTATTTTTTGTTATTTCTTTTAGTTATGTCTAACAGAGTAGCAGTTTTGTAACATATTTAATGTAATTATTTAAAAAATGTACATTTTATATTAAAATGTGATGCTGTGTTTAAAAGAAAATGGAGTTTTCTTTGCATAATTTTGAATTTTCACTCAGCGGACACCTTTTCTTTTTTCTATAATCTTTTGCCTTTTGTGGAAAAATGATTACAGAAAATGAAAGTAGTAGTTGTCTTGAGAATTGTGCTAACCGATTGAAAATTCTTAAATAATAAATGTTAATTCTTTGTAATATGAATATCTGTTTCTGATCCCTCCAGTCACGAGTTCTTCGGTCTAATCCCTTTGCGCACAGAAGCGCGCGCGCACGCGAATGCAGCTTGATCTGTGGTGCGGCGTTAGTTATTTCAACGGTGCCTTTTAAAAAACGAGACTCCCTAGCGTTGTATTCGAAGCCTGAGGTATGAGAGTGCGGTTGGAGGGCAGGATACTCTGCGTAACGCATGGGCTACTTGTGCGCACGCAAGTCAAGTGCAGCTGTGACTTCCATAGAGTTCATTAGAGTCGCACACCATGATGACGCCGAGATTTTTGGAATAGAGGAGAACGGGGTATGTACATCTCTACGCAACAGCATAGAAACGTGCAACGACCACTATGTGACTACTTGTAGTTCTACAATCTCGACTAATTATTTCTGCGCTCACTAGCGATGCTATATATATATGCGCTGTTTTAACTGTACAATCATGTAATAATATCACTGATATAGTGGTTGCTGCTTGTTTTCCCCTTGGCTTAAATTAGTCCTTATCATTTAGATTTATTGCACTCGATTTCCCCGTAGCGGACGCAGGTGTGGGTCTGTCGAGCAGTTCCCATGGAGACATCACGCGAAAATGGGATCGCTGTATTGAGGATGGAATAATCTAAAACGCCGAGGAAAGAAAAAAAAGAATTACGCAATTGCAATTTTCCACACACACGCGAAATGCATAAAATGGCGTGGGGATTGTAATTTTAATTACAAATTCAGGCTGCTAATGAGAACGCAAGGGCAGGAGGATTATAATAATGAAAAAAGAAGATTACAAACACATTCCTTGCGGCAGTGCATATTGAGAGACTACTACCCGCCGGGTTTAGTTCTGCGTTGCGCGTGGCTTTCCGCTAGTTCGAGGTTGGTGAAAGTTGGGAGCGTTTAATCACTGCCTATGTATTCTGTGTTTGATTGGACAGTGATTCAGAGTATGTGGGCAAGTAAGGGAAACCGATTGGGGCATACTGAGGTTAGGAACTAATAACGCGCCTTGATCTCTGAAGAAAAGTGCAGTGTCGTTTCTGGAAATATATTGGGAATATGTTATTGGATGTTAGTAATTACAGATTCGGTAACTGTCGTCTTTATACATGCATCAACCTGTCTCAATACGAAAAAAAACAAGCTAATTTAAAATGTTGTAAGTGTTTAAAAAAAAAAAAAAAAAAACTGTTGCGTTTTATAACGCGTGTGCTTCTAATGTTGTACTTTATATCGGACGTTGTTGTGGGATATTTACATGACTATTGTGGACAAAAATATTTGGCGTGACGACACTTAATTTACACAAGTACGTCTGTCAGCAATCAGTTATATTTCGGACCCTTCAGGAGTGATGAAAGTGTTGTTGGCAACGTGTATTTAGATGCAAAGCCTACACACGTTTCCTTTTTCTATTCTTATATCCAACCTGTCTCTGGAACTACGTTTGCTTTTCTGCAGGCATCATCCTCTGCCGTCAGCTTGTGTTACTGTATGTTAATGTTTGTATGCCCCAACCAGATTATCCACAGACCGCGGCTCCCCAACTGTGAGTCAAGACCCACTGGAGGGTCATGAGAGGGGCTGAGGTAAGGATGGCAGGACATGTAAACAATGTCTTGGCTCACACCTTCCAAAGACACTGACGGGCGGTCAATTCAAACGCTGCGCTAGTTGCATACCCTGCGTAAGCTGCATTGTACCTGCACTTCTTTTAACATTTGTTTAGAAAACAATTTTTGAACATACTGTTTGAAACAAAGACATATTTTTCTTGATTTGTCCACTCCACAATTGTGGATTTACTCCACAATTTTTGGATTTGCAAACAAACAAATGCGCACCTGGTTAAAGTGCAGATTCTCATCCTGTTCTCATTTTGCTTTCACCACATAGAAATTACGGCACTTTTTATACATACCTTTTATAAAAGCTGAGAATCTGCACTTTTACCACATGTGAACCGATTGATTGCAAATCTGAAACTGTGGAGTACAGAGCAAAATTTTTAAAAAAAGTCTTTGTGCCGAACATTATAGACGGCACTGTGTGTTAGACCGCATTTGAGCACGGTGGGTAAGAAAAAGGGAAATTTCTCAAAGTGCCTCGTTGCCCCAGAAAGCTTGAGAACCACTAATCCTCACTTCAGTGAAGAGCGGTGGATCCAGCTCAGAACCGGGGCTTGTGAATGTGGGGGTGCTGGATCCGGGGCTTGTGAATGTGGGGGTGCTGGGAGCAAGTCTGGTCCCCTGGACCGGGTGACTAACGGCCGGCTTTGACATCCAGACATGTCCGTGGATACTCAGCAACACCACAGGGGCGATCGGAGGAGAAGGAGCGACAAGCGGCCAGCCCCCAGCCCGGGGAACGAGGGAGAGCGAGAGTCACAGCGCCCCCTGCTGTCAGGGCGGTGACATCGTGTCTCAGGGATCTGGGACGGGAAGCGAGACGCGTGCATGCGGGGCAGGGGAGGGGGACCGGGACGGTGCAGGGGAAACGCTGGGGTGTGACTCGGAGGAGTGGGAGGATCAGCAGCGCCGCCCGCTGGCCCAGCAGGGTACTGCAGGCGAGCCGAAGGATGGCGAGGAGCAGCCGGTGGCGCCGGATGGGGGATGGGGCTGGGTGGTGCTGGGCGCCACCGTCATGGTGCTCGCCCTCACCCTGGCCTTCCCCACCTGCATCGGCATCTTTTACAACGACCTGCAGAACGAGTTCCAGGCCAGCAACACTGAAACGTCCTGGGTGCCTTCCATAATGACCGCAGTACTGCATGCTGGAGGTAGGGGGCGCTTCCCCATTTCCCAATACAATGTTTTACAGGCTTTTATCCAACCAATAAGTCTTTTTTTTTGTTGTTACCTTGTTTTGTGGGTTTTATTCTGAACAGTGACATGGCTACATACAAATTTAAGCATTCAAAATGAAACTTTTATGGTGTTTACAGGGAATAGAACTTAATATACAGTATGTCCATAAATTAATTACGCATTAATTTGCTTTTATTTACAGATAAAATGTGATTATGTCATGCTCTTTACTGATTTCGGAAAGATGTTCTGAATTTTGGTACCCGATTGGTTGCCAGTGGATTAACTGAATGCATAGCCATGGTTTCTATTGATTTCTAAGTGTAAACCAGGAATGTGAAATACATTTTTTATACAGCAGCTTTAAGAGCCGCTAACAATAGTTTTAAATTTGTGAATTTGCATTTGTGTAGTTTTTTGCCTCATCATTCAGAAGGAGAATTTTGCATTGAGTGATCCCAGATATAGGGGTCAAGGTACCCTTCTAAAATATCATGCCATTTAGGTTTTCCAGTCACACAAGAAGTGTTTTTCCAAATGAAATCCCTGGGTTGCAAATTGGTCAAAGAGGATCTGCAGCCAGCCTCATAATCCTGGAAGCTGCTTCTGTCCTTTTCTGTCAAATAAATCTTGAGTTATTACACATTACATTTACACATTACACATTACACATTACATGACATACACCCCTGGATGTCCTAGCTGAGCAGATAAATGTTTGACCCTCAGACTATAAAAATGTTTAATTCCAGATATATAAGGAAGCATGACTGTAGATTGTTATTGCTAAAGCTCTCTACTGTTTCCACACACTAAGAGAATGGGTTATGACTCATGATGGTCCTCATTCTGTAAAAAATAAAGGATATATTTTCTAAATGTCATGGGAGCCTCAGAGATGGCTCAGTCTTTCTCTAAGACAGCAATGAAATGTGCGTAAAAATATCCAAACCCACATTATCGCCCGACTAATGAACATTTACACAAAAGACTTGTGTTGCATGCAGCCAGAAGCCCACACTGAGTCCTGGGCACTGCGCTGGAATTAAGGGCAGTGCTGCTCTTTCCTCATTGGTCAGCTCTGCTCTGCCTGACAGGGGGCCCATGCTGCTGCTCATTGTTTGCCTTTGTCAGATAGCAGTAGATAAGAGCATGCTTATCTCCCCAAACTTTATGCTCACTATTAATACCGATAGTTATCCTGTGGGAGAATGTGTGCAGGTTCTTTGGTTTAGAGAGAGCCAGCACTTTCCTTTCACTGCACCGTTTCTGAAGCCAAGATCCAGGGATTAACTGTGATACCTGAATTTTACAGATATCACACTATGTAGCACAGATGTGGTTGTTAATAGAGGAAGTGCACTGTGAAATTTGCATGGGGAAATGTGTGGGATTTAAAAAAAAAAAAAAATTCGACTTAATAACTGGCATTAAGAACAGAACAGGCCCTTGACAAAAGAGGCCATCAGGGAGCGAAGTCCTGGGAAACTCTGTCATGTGATGCTCATACAGTTCATACAAAGGATGTATTTTACTACTATTTACACACAAACCTGCTGTTGGCCCGTGGGGCCTGAATTATAGGACTGCTTTGTGATGATTTTGGTTGGGAATTTCTGAAGAGCAGTGCCAGACAGTGAATGAAAACTCTCCCAGCATCAGCAATGTCATGCTTCAGGGAGCCTGCTTTGTGTTTTTGGGCAAACTCCTTAGTCACCTGCACATCTTACCAGTGTCTGGTGGGGTGAGAAAGTGTTGGTTTGAAAGTATATTTTTATAAATGCAAAAAACAAAACAAAAAAAAACAGAAGAACATGATATGAGAATTTCCCTGAAACACAGTTCTGTGTTCCTCTTGTTGCTAGGGGTTTGATTGTTGCTGTGTGCCTGAGCCATGTTGTCCTTGGCTACATTCGAGTATTCACCTCTGTGTTGGTTCCAAGCCATTTAAAAAAAAAAAAATAAAAAAAATGTTCTCAGTGTGTCCTGCAGATAGGCCTGACCTCACCCAGCCCCCTTTCCCCCAGTCACCTCAGGGGGGGTCACCTGGCCCCTCAGTGTGTCCATGTGTACCTTTCTCTGTGCTAAACGTGGCTTGGATCTACTGAAGCGTGAGAACCAGAAACCCTGCGTGGGTTTTACTGCGTTTGCGTCCACGCTGTCAGCTTTTCGTCATGTGTGACTGCTGTGGCGTGTCGCTCGAATGCAGCACAGCGATGTTTCTGCGGTCGTGGAATTCAGAGAAATCGGTAAACTGTCGTGTGGAGTAACGTCCTCCACAGAGGACTAACATTTAGCACAGCACAGCACAGTCGGCGTAATATTAATTTTAAAAAAAGTGAATGAAGTACTGGAGATCATTTAAGGAATGGCGTGACGGCATCAGAGAGGCGAGCGAGGCGGAGTCACCTGACGTTTGGCTTTGGCTCCACCCACACGCAGGCCCCCTGTGCAGCGTATTGGTGGAGCGCTACGGCTGCCGGCCGACCGTGATGGTGGGCGGAGTCCTCAGCGGCCTGGGGATGGCGGCCAGCTCCTTCACCCGCACCGTCACCGAGCTGTACGTCACCGCCGGCTTCATCACAGGTCAGCGAGCGCGCACACGACTTCCTCCCTAAAGGCTGGGCTTAATGTTAATGTGTTTTTAGGAGTGCAGGATGTACAAAATCATTTAAAGCATGGTAAAGCAAGCAAGTCTCTTGCTCTCACCACCACTCTCTCTTCCTGTCTGTCTTCTCTCCTCCTTCTCTCTCTCTCTCTCCCTCTACCCATCTCTCCCTTTCTCCCCCCTCTCTCTCCCCCCTCCCTCCCTCCATCTATCTCTCTCCCGCTTTCCCCCCCTCTTTCTCTCTCTCCCTCCCTCTCTCTCCCTTCCTCTCTCTCTCCCCTCTCTCTCTCCCTCTCTCCTCTCTCCCTCTTCCCCCCCCCCCCCCTCTCTCCTCCTCTCCCCCCCCCCCCCCCCTCTCTGCAGGGCTCGGGTGCTGTTTCTCCTTCCAGCCGGCCGTGACGATCATGGGGCACTACTTCGTCCGGCGGCGAGCCTTCGCCAACGCCATGTCGTCCACGGGCACGGCGCTGGGGCTCTGCGCGCTGCCGCTCCTGGCCGACTTCCTGCTGGCGCGGCTGGGCTGGCGCGGCAGCTTCCTGGTGCTGGGCGGGCTCCTGCTCAACTGCTGCGTGTGCGGGGCCGTCATGAGGCCCCTGCGGGACCCCCGCCGCCGCCGCCGCCGCTGGGACCCACCCGACGCCTGCCCGACGCCGCGGGACGCGGGGGGGCTGAAGGGGGGGGTGCGGGCGGCCCTCGACGCCCTGGTGGCCTTCCTGCGCCAGCACATGGCCTTCGACCTGTTCCTCAGCAACCGGCGCTACCGCGCGTACGCGCTGGGCGTGGCCTGGATGATGCTGGGCTTCGTGGTGCCGCTGGTGTACCTGGTGCCGTACGCCACGGCGCAGGGGGTGGAGCCGGGCCGGGCGGCGCTGCTGCTCTCCGCGCTGGGCTTCGTCAACGTGTTCGCGCGCCCGCTGGCCGGCCTGCTCCTGGGCCTGCCCCGCTTCCAGGGCCGCGGCGTCTACCCCTACGCCTTCGGCGCCGCCCTGCTGGCCAACGGGCTGAGCGACTGCGCGTGCTCGGCGGCGGCCGGCTTCCCGGCGCTGCTGGCGTACGCGGTGGCGTTCGGCCTGTCCATGAGCGTGGTGGGCTCCCTGCTCTTCACCGTGCTCATGGACATCGTGGGGATGAGCCGCTTCCCAGCCGCCCTCGGCCTGCTCAGCACCATGGAGAGCGTCACCCTCCTGCTGGGCCCCCCGCTCGCAGGTACGGTGTGTGTGTGCGTGCCTGTGTGTGTGTGTGCCTGCCTGAGTGCCTGTGCGTGTGTGTGCATGTGTGTCTCAGTGTGTTTGTGTGTGTGTGTGTGTGTGTGCCTGTGTGTGTGCGCCTGTGTACCTGTGTGTGTGTGTGTGTGTGTTGGTGTGTGCATGTGTGTCTTTGTGCGTGTGTATGTGTGCCTGAGTGCCTGTGCGTGTGTGTGCATGTGTGTCCTGAGGGACTGGGCAGGGCTTTAAGATTCCTCGGATCCTCTGTTTGGGTTTGTTGGGGTGGGGGTGGGGGCAGGAGGCTGCTTTTGAAATCTGAGGGCTGAAGTCTGATGGAGGGGGCTCCTCTGGTTCCCAGTGCCATGGCAACAGAAATGTCAGGGCCAGCTGCACCCTTGTCGTCCTCGCTTGTGGACAGTGTGGCCCGCACTCTGACTGCGCCCTGTCCTTATGACGCGATTGGTCGGCCTGTCGCGGACTTTGCCCTGGGTTTGTTTGCGCTGTGTCTCCTGGCCTGCAGGCCGAATCCCCAGGCTTTCCTACCGCGTGTCCTCCCACACTGGATACTCTTTTGCAGGGATGCTGGTGGACGGCACGGGGCAGTACGCCTACGTCTTCTACGCCTGCAGCGCCTCGGTCTCCTCCGCCGCCCTCTTCCTCGTGGGGTCCTTCTATTGGCTGGACAGACAGAGAGGTGGGGAGGAGACGCAAGCCCCTCCCCCTTCCAGGCCAGATGCCACACCCTCACGGGGCTGGCAGTACCGCAGCGTGCCTACAGAGGGAGGGGCAGGGGGAGGAGTTTACCCGGAGAGGGCGGAGTTCATGTATGTCACGAGTGTGTGAGTGGCCCATGAACACATGGGAGCCCTCTTAACTTCCAGGCCGGCATGCTGGCACATATGACAGAAGTGCACACAAGCGTGCACACACACACACACACCACATATACACTCATTACAGAAATACACATAATACATGCACACACACGTACATATAAAAGAACCATGGATGCTTACATGACACGCACACACACACACATGCATTCCACTTACATGTGAAAAGCGCATGTACACACACACACACACACACATTGTGAGTGCAGAAAGCCAGAATCCTGACTTGATAAAGACACATGCTTCAAATGAACACATGCTTGAGTACTGAAAGACACAAATATAATTACTCCTCTTGATCTCCTACTTTCCATTTCCCTTTCTAAAGAAACGGCTGGTGCTGCTTCAGTTTTAAATACAGGTGGAGCTGCCTGCCTCTCAGGCTGACCTGAGTTCACATGTAACCGAGCTTTTGCTCTTTAGGGAATATGAATATGAACATGAACACGGCCTCACTCTGCAGCCCTGAATATGCTGCAGTAATGTTGAGTGGCATAAGTGTCTTTAGTCTGGTGTCTGTTCTTCTGTTCATATTTTACGTTAAAAACCAAATGTGTTCACTACGGTATCCTCTCCAAAGTTATTCATGCCATTGATAAAGATCACCAAGAAAGTTGTATGCTCAAAAACAATATAATAATATTCTTTTTAAAAAAAGAATACTATTCTTTCATATCAATGCAAAAAAAAAAAAAACAATATTGAGAACAACCAACAAAAATAAGCATCTGGAGTTGAATAGTCAAAGATCCCCCCCCCCCAATATATTCACCAATCCCAGAAAACACTGGTAGATAAGTGAAGAAAGTTCTGAAGAGAGTACACCAAGTATTTTTTTAAAAAGTGAATATTTGACACGCTTTGTAAATTATGAATTGAAAAGTGCTATTTTGGCTGATTCCATTGAGTCGTTTTTAAAGTAGAATATTTACACATGGCCGAGGTTTAAAGTGTAGCCGATTGCTTGTGTTATTTATCTTACACGATATTTCTTTTGTTAATCTTCACCAGGAGTGTGCATCCTTTTTGCAGGGTGCTGTATTACCACAGCCAGTGCCAGGAGACGCACACACGCACAATGGAAGGAACTGAGCATACTTTACATTGCATATACTAACTTATAGAACATGTTCACACATATATATATATATATATATTTTTTTTTTTTTTTTAGAATGATCTTTATCAGATTATTTTGCATTTCTGAAGTGCCTATCATCAAGACAATTTTTTGAAAAAGGATACCGTGTTACTCGCAGTAATTGGCAGCGTCGGATTAGTTTCGAGAGTTAAAGGAGCGCGTGGAGTTTAGTGTCCGTGGCGGGTTTCCTTTGTGCCTCCGCAGTGACTTCGCCGAAGTTCTGACGATGTTTTTGAATCGCTGCTGCATCGCACTGACACTCGCTGCACCGTGCAAGCAATGCTGTACGCGCGCTGTGCGCTAAGGAACCGCGCAGTGCGAATGCGATGTGGTTTGGACCGACGGTGGTCTGCCGATGGTGTGTCAGCACGGTCCGCAAGCTTTGTTTTGTGTTTTTAGATGTAGCAGTGATGACCAGCCCTGGGTCAAATACGTATTTGTTTCGGATTCAAATACTTTTCTGTGCTCTGTTGATCTTGCGTGGTGTAATTGAGCCTGCCAGTATGCCCAGAAGGCGGGGTGTTTGCACTTTTTGAGAGTATTTCTTTGGTTCCAATACACCACACAAGATCAGTAAAGAAGTATTTGAATCTAAAACAAATATGTATTTGACCAGGGTCTGGTGATGACAGAGGTAATGTGATGAAAAGGACATATTTAAAATGTATTTTATTAGTGAATTCTATTGCACTGGAATAAAATAGTTAATTTTGATAAAGGATTTATTCATGGAAATAATATTTAACTGTATTAAAGTTGTGATTTAAATTACATGTTGAATTTTTTATTTTTTGGTCAAAAAGAGCAAGTTTTATCAATAAAAAACAGTACATCTCTCTCTCTCTCTCTCTCTCTCTCTCTCTCTCTCTCTCACGCGCACACACACACACACACACACACACACACATACACACACATGTACACAATCGGAACATTTCTAAAAGTACCCCTGCAGATCACAGTTATAATTTCACTCTTAGAATGTTACTATTTTTATCCAAAATGAAAAGGGTCTGAATCCCAATGCCAAATAGTTACAGGGTGCAGCTTGTGCCAAAATCCGTTTCCAGGTGAAGCAGCCTGAAACTCTTTAATTTAGCCCGGGCAAAGAAAAACTGTCTGCTCTCATAAAGAGATGTGAGAGATTGTGCTCCTCCTGAAAAGTTCTCAAATGGCTTTTCTTGTCTTTCCCAGGATATTTGAGCTACAAAGAAAAAAATGAGAAATTCTGTTTGTTTGTTATCCTTTAATGAGACAGGCAGAGCAAGTAAGAATTAAATTCTCTTTCGCTGTGACACCCTGAGGAATCAAAGTGGGCATTAATGTGAGAGACGAATTAGCCAATCGGAAATGAGGGGTGTTTATGTGGACGGATGAAGAGTTTTAGTGGGAATTTGGCCAGGACACAAAAGAGATTGGATTTCCATTTGGCCCTCTACTGGCACACCAAGACCTCATCCAGTAACGACCGAGTGTTGTTCCTGGAAGAGGCCTGGATTGGGACACTGCAACAACTGGAGCCTCCCAATCCAAACCTAACCCTAACCCCATGCCTGTTTAGCTTCAGCCTTTAGCCATGAGAAAGGGCACAGGGTGGCATGGCTGCTGGTTTAACTGATACCACCAGCTAACCAGCTTGCTATAAGTGTATAGGTCAGTGCCCCCCTCCCTCCCCCACGGTGCACTGCAGGCTACCGTGTTTATTTTGACTTCCTGTTGTCCAGTTTTCAGCAGCTAGGCACTTAACTAAAGTGATCACATGTAACTCCAGTCTTGGCCTCCCTGCACTGGCCCACAGTAGTACAGCATACATTTTAATATGTTAATGGTGTCTTTAGCCGCGTTTCCACCAAAATTACCCGGAACTTTCAGTCCCAGGAACTACTTTACCAGGAACTAAAAGGTTCCTTCAGCCAATGGTTGTCTGCGTTTCCACCGGGGTCTAAAGTACCGCGAAGATTAGGCAAATTAGCCCACTGACGTATGAAAAAGCAACGTTGTCGTCGGTCCATCTGTCATATGATTTCTTCCGTAACCCCATACTACCACCGAAGTAGCCTACATTATTTTCTAATAACCGGGACAGCCCGGAGGGGTTTATTCCACTTATACAATGGGTTACCAACAATGACTATATATGGTTACTTTTGTATTTATTGATTTTCATATATCCTCTCAAACACATTCATTATGTTTTTATGCGAACATTCGCTTTCATGTCTTGACATCCGAAGCGACAGAATGCATTCACATTTATATGTATAACTGGCAACAACAGCAGAAAACATGCACACGATGTAAACAATTTGCTGTTTGGTTACTTTCTCGTCGTCAATTGCATATAGGCTAATGGCAAAATGACAAGAATAGAACGAAAACTCGGACTTGCGTGAAAATGTAAATTAGTAGTGGTACAGCCACCGTTTGCTTTCCTTCGAAGTTACTGCTAGCCGAGCAGCGAAGTGTGCCCTCCAGTTGCGAACCATGCACCATAAATTAGTCCATAGTCTTCCTGGTCTTTTCGTGGAATTGAAAAATGGCAGTAAAATTGAGTAAAATTACGGCAGTCTGAAAAAGCTAAAGGGAAGATTACTAGAATTAACCTGTTATTTTACCCGGATAAAAAGTGCGGATGGTGATTTCCAGTTTGCTTGTACTGTATCACCAATGTTAATTATGCAGAACTACCGCATACCTCACATAACTGTATCAAACGTTTTGAGTCAATTACAACGGGCTAACAAAGAAAATCCGGAAGAAAATATTCAGCAACCGAATTAATCCGTTTGAATGTTTTGGTAGCCTACGTAATATGCTGTCCCAGCACGACAAAAACACGAATACTAAAGCAAGAAAAGAACAGAAGAGCACACGTTATAATTCCAAGACGTTGACAGACTATAACCAAAAGTAGGCTACTGCGCCGCATAACATACAAGTTTGATTTGAAGTTATTATGAAAATTAATTGTTTTGCCGCTGCATATTTTCAAACATGGCGGGTAATGGCGGAAAATAAATACAACACAAATGCTGCGAGTACTCGACCAATCAGAAATGTTCAGCGCTGCAAGCTCCACCCAAAAGGTTCCTGTACTTTCGGAAAGTACTACCCCCCGAGCAGGAACGTTTTGGGAGGTAAAACAAAGCCCCCAGAACTAAATTTAGACCCTAGTTCCTGCGGTGGAAACGCACTGAGTTCCTCAAAAGGTTCCTAGTTCCGGGGTATAGTTCCTGCGGTGGAAACGCGGCTTTTTAAAGCTCTGCATAGCTTAGCCCCTTGACTGCATAACTGAGCTTGTAGTAGCCTACTAGCCAGGGAAGCAGCTCAGATGTGCCTTGCTCATTTTGAGTGAGGGAAGGGGCAGAAAGGGAACTGGGTTAGTGACAGGCTAAAATATGTTACACATGAAACTTGTGCGGAGCTGAGTAAAATATGGAAAAGATATGGTTGCTATGGCAACATATCTAGAGGATAAAAAGAAAGGGGTGTGCACAACCGTAAGACTGATCCTGGACTGATGGCACCCTGCACAGCGCAGGAGCAGCCAACCAGAGTGTTTAGTGACACGTCAGCTGAGCTCACGTTTCAGTTTACAGTAGTAAAGTCCAGCCCGCCGGGGGGACGGGGGTGGGGGCGGGGGGTTATTATTACGAACTGGAGAGGGCAGGAGGGGCCAGGTCGTGAACCCTAGAAAGTAAAAGAGGAAGCAGCCTCTGCTGTGAATGTTGAGGACAAAGAGCTTTGAATTCGATGTAGAAAACCAAGGTGATTTAACTACCAAAGAAAAGCTCATCGGTCAATTTTTTGTGATCATAAATTTCATTATGTGTAGCAGTTTGTGAAACAATATTTTCTTTTGGTCTAGAAGTCTTGGGGAAACAAATTTTTACGATCTACTTTTCATATGAAACGTAATGATCGTTAATCGAATTTCAGAATAACATCGGTTTTATTTTGCCCTCGATAATCTGATTTTGCCCTCAGCATGTGCAGTAGCCTACAGGCTTACTTCCGGGACTTCTCAAACGTACTACCCCCCGAGCAGGAACCTTTTGGGGGGTAAAATAAAGCCCCAGGAACTATTTAGACCCTAGTTCCTGCGGTGGAAACGCACTGAGTTCCTCAAAAGGTTCCTGGTTCCGGGGTAAAGTTCCTGCGGTGGAAACGCGGCTTTAGGTTAGTTGAACGTGTGCTTTCCTGTCTAGTTGCGGGGCGACTCGGGATAATTTGAAGCCACACCGTGGATATCAGGGATGGGCACGAGGTGGCAGCATATTCGCTACGATTCCGTTATCAAAAAGACCCTCTTTAAGAATCGATTGACATGCCCATATTGATTTTCCAAATTAAGCTTCTCCTGATTAATTTCAAAATGATGTATCTATGGCTGATGGCCTGGTTTTAGTTTCCACCTGTGAAAATAATAACAAACGGCCTCTTGAATTACCCGAGGACCAAACATAGCCATGTTTTAAATTTTGTGGTAAAAAAGAAATTCAGTGTCAAGAAAACAAAATAACTACTCATTGGTACCGGTTGAATGTGAATAAGGATGCTTGGTTGAATGTATGTATGATGTGCAGTACCTCTTCCAGTAACAACCAAGTTATCCCAATCCCATACCTAACAAAACCTATGCCTGTTTAGCTTCAGCCAATAGCCACGCGAAAGGGCAGAGGCTGGTTTAACTAATACCACCAGCTAACCAGCTTTCTATAAGTGTAATGCGATGTATTATAAAGCTTACAGGTTTATTTTGGCTTCCTGTTGTCCAGTTTTCAGCAGCTAGGCACTTAACTAATGCAATTCCACACAACCCTTGAATATAACTGTTTATTTGTTTTATCTTTCCCCAAAGACTATTTTTAGAAAATGTAAACATGTTCGTCAATTTGGACACAGCTATGGCTAGTCAGCAAAAAAAAAGTGCAGCTTCGAAACCTCACATGCATAGTGTTAAGAATGATTTAAACTTCGTCTTACAACCCTTTCGACAAGTGTCACACGACGTTTTGCATTTATACTTCGGCAAAGGGCTGTGGATAGGGTTCTGTTGTCTGTGGTAACGAGACGCGAAACTGCGATACTCACGTCTGTGAAAAAAAATGCGGCGCCCGGTGAAATTACAGAGAAATCCATTCGGCTGTCCAATCAACACTGCAACAAAGTATTAAGTTCTGCGACATGACAAAATTATAGAGTGCGCGACAATTTCTTCAGTTGAAAATACGTTATTTTTGTCATGCGAACTTGTCAAAGTGTCGTGCACGAAGTATAAATCAGGCATTACGGAGAGTTCCCGACAAACCCCGTAAAGCCATGCATATGCGTATTCATATAGGTAGAACTGAAATGAAGTGACAAGAAAAGTAGAACTGAATAAAGTGGAACTGCTCCTGTAACCTGTTGATACGAATGTTTAACTTGTTTGCTCCGTCCTAAACGTGTTAACGCCTTGACCAAAAATAAACCATTCTGACGTAAACTCTAAAACACGCCTCTGGTTGTGTTGAAGTCCATCAAGACTATCGAAAGCGACTCTAGGCTATATAAGAGACGCGGGTAGTCAGGGGAACTCGCTATATCGAATTGAAAAAGCGAAAGTATAGACTCCGAATGTAAGTATGTCATCCAGCATACTTTTAATAAGACAAGTTCAGTCCATCGTCAGATTCTCCAAAGTTTTGCAGACGACTTGGACATCTCAGCGATCAAGCCTGCAGTTCCTTGGATGTCGGTGAGCACGGCTATTGGCCTTAAATCCGTGGGTTTAGTGCTTTTCTCAAAAGGGAACTTGCAAACTTACTAGATATACTTATTTCTTGTGCTGTGCCCTATATCCTTAATCGTAGCCCTACACGGACAAGTTTCGTGTCCTTCTGTAATGCACGGTTCCCAACGGTGCTCATGGTGGTCTACTACCCTGTTTGTTTTTTCAGTTATAGCGATAAGCCATAGAGATAAGAAATTCTTATGCGCAAATAGCTTTCCTATTAAACAGGAGCAGAGTTCTTCTCAACTGAATATTTTGAATATATGCCTGTTTTCATTACACTGAGCGCGGTAGGTGTGCACCAGAGATGTTTTGTGGAGGCGAGTAACGTTGTCACAGTTCTTTTTGGAATTCATTGAGGTGTCCGGACACTCATCACGAGATCTTTGGGCGACCCTGAAGTTTATTTAGATTTTACATTTTTAGACATTTGGCAGATGCTCTTATCCAGAGCGACTTACACAATAATTTTACATACAGTCAGTATGCGACTGGAAATTTTTTTTTTTTACCGATTTCATTCGGGTTAAGTACTGCTCCATTCGGGTATAATGGCAGCTAGTGCCTCACCAGGGAATCTAACCAACAAACTCGGACTTGCAAGCGCAGTTCCCTAACTGTGCTTCATTGTCATTTGCTTTTTCTGTAATCTATGATTACTGTTTTATTGCTTTGCTTCTACTTTTAAATATGAGTAGATATGTTTTCCCTTCTCTTGATAATGCCTTCAAAATTCAGTGTGCTTTGGCTGTTTGTCAAGTAGGATTTCTCAAGGCGTGCCTAACTCCTTAGGCTGGAGGGATGTAATATTATACACAGCCAGTTGCTTTAGCAGTTTTTCTTTATCACAAAGCCAACATGTTCTGCTGCATTCCTTTGACAAGATCAGGTTGAGTAGATCGTAGACCTCCATGCCCACAAATTCACTAAAACAGATAGCATCTTTTTAAGTTATCATTTGAAAAGGATGGGAAGTACCCTACAGAACATCCTGATAGTGCAGTATTTGTGTTTTCGTATAGACCCAATAACTTTTTTTTAGTGCAATGGCTTCAACCCCAACCAAAATATCAGGTAAAGCAAGAAAGCCTTTCATTTTACTAATTACAATGTACACTAGCTTTTAGAATAAAATATAGACTGTTTAACCCAGCAGTGGTAACCATCCTTATTCTATGGGGAGGTGATTGTGATTTGGTTGTCTGGTGATGTGCGTCTGATTGTCTTGGCTTCTTGGTTTTCAATCAGAGCTGTGAGCTGAATGCTCTCCCCCTCCCTCCCCAAATTATCCATTAAAAGATTGTTGCCTTTAAAAAAATTTGACCCACTGTATTTGGTGTGCAAATTAGTCCTTTACCATAGAAACGTGGCACCTAGAATCATAGTGAGAGCTTGGCTGACATCCAGGTCAGAGTGAAACTGAGAATACTGCTGAGGGAGACCATCTTGAGAAAGGGCAATCCAGGTTACAAAGCAGAGTCCACCGTGCGGTTTGGGGAAGGGTCGAAGGTCGGTTGGTAAATCAGTTGCTGTCATGCATAGATAAAACAGGACACGGGTAAAAATGCTGTGTGTGTGTGTGTTCCCCACGGTTTCTCTGTACACTATGTCCTGCTCAAATGTGGCCTCCTTGATGTCCAGAACCTTCTGTCTTTACCCCCCAGTTTGACATTCTACCCACACCTCTGAGAGTAACTGCACTGTCTCCCCTGTGTCAGGATTAAAGAGTTCTCTTCTTACCTTTGGTGATGCTTCTACTGGATGCTTGTGCTTACAAAATTTTGCATGTGTGTCTTGACAAATGTGGGAAGAGATGCATTTAGCTTTTTTCTAACATTCTGAATGTCCATGGATTTCGGTTATTTTTGTTTAGCCTCTGGAAATGCAAAATAACAAAATTAGATTGGGTGCAATTATGATAAGAAAACTTTGAACAGGGCAATTGAAATGAAAGGCGAGTTTCTAAAAAATAATGTCCATCTCTTTCGTCCATTTCTCTCTTACTCTTTTTATCTCTATTTTCATCCTGCCCCTTTAAACCCCCCCCCCCCCCCCTTAGTGCCCTCCATGTGGACAGTGCCCCCACCGTGCCCGAGCTGACCACCAGCTATGTCCACGGCACGTCCTCCCGGTCGCTGCTGTCCCTGACCGTGGGCCAGGCCCTGCAGAACTCTGCCGAGCGCTGGCCGGACCGCGAGGCTGTGGTCTTCCTCCAGGAAGGCGTCCGCAAGACCTTCGCGCAGTTACAGCAAGATGTGAGTGTTCGGATCCGCCCCCTGCCCTTCACGGGCCAGTCACACAAGACCTTTAATTCTGTCTTTTTCACTGTCCTGTCAGACACAGGGCCTGCACCTCTCCCTCTCTTACTGTCCTATCAGACACAGGGCCTGCACCTCTCCCTCTCTTACTGTCCTATCAGACACAGGGCCTGCACCTCGCCCTCTCTTACTGTCCTATCCAGGCGACCCCTCCTATGCATCAGCCGCCTCTCGTCTGTCCTATCAGACACAGGCCTGCACCTCGCCTCTCTTACTGTCCTATCAGACACAGGGCCTGCACCTCGCCCTCTCTTACTGTCCTATCAGACACAGGGCCTGCACCTCGCCCTCTCTTACTGTCCTATCAGACACAGGGCCTGCACCTCGCCCTCTCTTACTGTCCTATCAGACACAGGGCCTGCACCTCGCCCTCTCTTACTGTCCTATCAGACACAGGGCCTGCACCTCTCCCTCTCTTACTGTCCTATCAGACACAGGGCCTGCACCTCTCCCTCTCTTACTGTCCTATCAGACACAGGGCCTGCACCTCACCCTCTCTTTCTGTCCTATCAGACACAGGACCTGCACCTCTCCCTCTCTTACTGTCCTATCAGACACAGGGCCTGCACCTCTCCCTCTCTTACTGTCCTATCAGACACAGGGTCAATATCTCTCCCTCTCTTACTGTCCTATCAGACACAGGCTCAATATCTCTCCCTCTCTTACTGTCCTATCAGACACAGGGTCTACTTCCCTCTCTTACTGTCCTATCAGACCCGGTCTACTCGCCTCTTTGTCTATCAGACACAGGGCCTGCACCTCGCCCTCTCTTGCTGTCCTATCAGACACAGGGCCTGTACCTCACCCTCTCTTTCTGTCCTATCAGACACAGGACCTGCACCTCACCCTCTCTTACTGTCCTATCAGACACAGGGTCAATATCTCTCCCTCTATTACTGTCCTATCAGACACAGGGCAGAGGTCTACCTGCACCTGTGGTTTGTGACTCCTTCATCCTGTTGCCTGTTCTGGCCTGTTAAATTTTGCGAAGGTGTCATGACTCGGGTTCCCTCGGTGGGGGCGCCCGAGAGGCGACCCGGTCAGGCCCAGTGCCGCTGGCGCTGAGCTGCAGGGAACAGCGGGGGCGGGGGACGGGGGTTCTGGTACGGGTCCGTCGCGGCCCGGGATCGCCTTAGCGTCACAGCTCGAGCTGGGGCTTCGGTTTCGAGCCCTGGGCGTGGCGGGTGAACCGCCGCTGAGCGCGAGAGCTTTACGCTGCAGATAACCGCAGGGACAGGAAGCAGGTGTGGGGGCGGATGGTGCTGGGGCAGACGTCAGCGACTGCGAGCTGGAGTGGTGTCGCTCAGATAAATCATCAAGTCTTGATCTTTGTGTCATAGCATCATCGTCTCATTTCAGCATTGAGAAACAAGGTGCCATTCAAAAAATATTTTGGACAGAGTTTGAATGCTTGCAATAATAACTAGGGTTATTTTTGTGAATTCTGTAGCTTCAGGCTATAAATATGCGCATATATATAAATATGTGCATATGCATACACATGCATTCATGTATTTTTTGTGCACAACCTGTGAGTTTAAACGTCTGCTTCTTCTCTTATTTTGCATTGTCCCTTTGTTAATAAGCACATTCACCCCGGGAACTTTTGTCAAATAAAAAAATAAACGTGTTATATATTATAATTTTGTATGAGGCTTGTGTGAGTGTACTGAATTAGAAGATGTGTTCTGCATTTATATTGGCGTTGGTTTTTTGGATGAAATTCTGTTAGAGCTGACCAGATTAGTATGAATATATGATATGAACATATAAGTAGACTGTACTGAACTTCAGACCTTTAATTCTCATTATGCTGGTTAACCATTTATTTGAACTGAAATCTGTTATACGATAGCTCTGTGTTTTAATGTTTTATTTTGTCCATTAAATGCGGTGTGAACTCTGAACTCTCTCTTCCTCCTCTCTCTCTCTCTCACTCTCCTGCTGTCTCTCCACTTCCTTCTTGCTGCATAATCCTTTTATGACGTGGGTGGCAAAATTAAAGAAGGCGGAAACCTGTGCCGTTTTATATGGGGTAGCTGTGTCCTTTTATTTAACCTGTGCCCTTTTATATGGGGCAGCTGTTCTAAAATGGCGGCGTAGTTCTTATGAAGGTGTTCTTGTGAAAACAATATGGCAGGAGGAGACCGTCCATTAGGACGTAGGTGACGTAGGTGTGTGGCGTTGCAGGTGGACCAGGCGGCCGCTGGGCTGCTTGCTCTGGGGCTCAAGAAGGGGGACCGGCTCGGAATGTGGGGGCCAAACATCTACGAGTGGATCGTGTTCCAGTTCGCCACAGCCAAGGCTGGCATCCTACTGGTGAGCCCCGCCCACTATACTTAGGCCACACCCACTATGCTGATACACACTCACAGATAATTGCTATGTCTCAAATGGTCTGTGTTGTGGTCTTGCTAGGGTGGCAGCCAAATCCTAGCCCTTTGAAGAGTAGGTTTTTTGGAATGTTTTTTCCAAGTTCTAGAACATTGCTTTCAGTCTCCAGTACTGATAGTAAAGAACATTCTAATCATATATTTGGGATGTTACACCTTAAAGGGTTGGAAATTAGCTGACACCATAGTTTGTCCACTATATAAGGAATTAGTGAACCATTTGTAATATTGTAAATGCTTATTTTTTTTCCCTTAAACAATTTTAAGACAAAACAAAGTAACGAAACAGAATGACTACAGTTTAAGTAAAAGGTAACTATAAATTAATGTGGCAAAGCGTAAAATGGAAGATAACCAATGCAAAAAACATATCACAGCGGCACTGAAACGCTAATAACTAAGTGAGAAAAATAAAGCAGTATAATAGAAAGCAGGCAAGGTTAAAAGCATGTCTTTAAAAAGGTGTGTTTTAGAAAGAGACCAGAAACGGTGTTGGGCTCAGCTCTTCTCAGACTCAGGGAAGGCGCTGCAGGGCGTTAACAGCCTGCAATGATAAGCTAGACTGCCTTAGTGCCTTCACTACACTGGAGCGGGCCCACTAAATGGACACAAGGCCCCACTCACGTGGAGTATACATCCTACTTCGAATAGAATGCAAACTCAACATTTTTGCAAAATCGTTTTTTTTTACATAATGTGAGTGTATTTTATCGGAACTGCCGGTTCCACTGCTTTGAACTTTTTTGCAGTCACAAGAGTTGTCAGACCAGGTCCATTCATCCACAGGCAGGCACACACACACACACACTCAAACTCACATGTCAAAAATGGCAGATTTATAGATATGTACCCTAAACTTGTTATTCTGTGTAGGTGTCTGTGAACCCAGCCTATCAGCTTCATGAGCTGGAATTTGCCCTGAGGAAGGTGGGTAAATGGTGGTGTGTATGAGTGTGTGGGTCTGTGTGTGTGTGTGTGTGTGTGTGTGTGTGTGTGTGTGTGTGTGTGTGTGTGTGTGTGTGTGGTGTGTGTGTGTGTGTGTGTGTGTGTGTGTGTGCGTTTGTGCGTGCATGTGCTCGTGTGTGTACATGTGTGCTTGTGAGTCTGTGTGCCTGCCTGAGTGTGTGTGTGCGCGCGCGTCTGTGTGTTTGTGCGTGCACGTGCTCGTGTGTGTACACGTGTGTGTGCTTGTGAGTCTGTGTGCCTGCCTGAGTGTGTGTGTGTGTGTGTGTGAATGCGTGCACGTGTGCCTGTATGCATGTGTGTGCACACCTTTGTGCGCTTCTGTGTGTGTGTGTGTCTGTGCGTTTCATGCCCAGAAACGTCCTGAACACGTTTTAGAATAACAAATACAGGTCGACAAGAGTGTGTGAAGACTGAGAATGGCAGTGCATCATAGATATGCCTTAGCTTGGTTATTTTATAATATTTTCAAGGTAAAAATCCTGCACCGTGTGCCTTTAAAGTGAGTTAGGGAAAGTGTGATATGAGTGTGACTGTGTCAGTCTTTGTGAAGTGTGAAAGTGCAAAACCCTGGTTTAAGAATTGCAAAGGAATTGCATTGGTCAGAGATAACAGTGCAGCATACCCTGACCCCAGTACAGTGTAGCACACACTGACCCCAGTACAGTTCCCCACACACTGACCCTAGTGTAGGTCAGCACAAACTGACCCCAGTACTGTCCATCACACACTGACCCCAGTACAGTTCAGCACAAACAGTTTCCAGTACAGTGTAGCACAAGCTGACCCCAGTACAATTCAGCACTAACTGTTTCCAGTACAGTGTAGCACAAGCTGACCCCAGTACAATTCAGCACAAACTGTTTTCAGTACAGTGTAGCACAAGCTGACCCCAGTACAATTCAGCACAAACTGTTTTCAGTACAGTGTAGCACAAGCTGACCCCAGTACAATCCAGCACACACTGACCCCAGTACAGTTCAGAGTTCAAACCGACCTATCGGATAAGGCGTTTTGCTTGCCTCCTGATCGTGTGGCCGGTCGTTTGGTTGCAGGTGCAGTGCAGTGCTGTCGTGTGTCCCACGAAGTTTAAGACCCAGAACTACTGTGACATGCTGAGGCAGATCTGCCCTGAGGTAGAGACCGCAGCACCTGGAGGGCTCAGGAGCGCCAGGTAGGCGCACTGTTGCACTGACGTACAGTACTGGGTCACTCATACACTGACACGCAGATATAGTCTGCCTGCCAGTCTTCAGGTTTGTATAGTGCTCTTTACAAACAGATTACCACACAGCGGCTCAGAGTGCATGTTTTCCAAAGGAACTCTTTTTGGAAAGAAGCACATTTGAGATAGTTTGAGAGTACCTGGAAATTTACACACTATTGATATGGACACTGATGCACTGTTCCAGAGACATTAATTGCCTTGCCACATAGTGGCTCTGTGACTTCACACATGCACACCCCACACACACACACACACACACACACACACGCATACACACACATACCACTCACACACACCACACATGCGCATACACACCCCGCATGGACATACACACACACCCCACATGCACACACGCACACCCCCCACACACACACACACACACACACACGCACACCCCACACGCAGACACACACACACGCACACCCCACACGCAGCACACACACACGCACACCCCACACGCACACACACACCCCACACGCACACACACACACACCCCACACGCACACACACACACCCCACATGCACACACACACACACACACACACACACACACCCACCCCACACGCAGACACACACACGCACACCCCACACGCACACACACACCCCACACGCACACACACACACCCCACATGCACACACACATGCACACACACATGCACACACGCACGCATGCCACACACACACACACACACATGCACGCATGCCACACACACACACACACACACACGCACGCATGCCACACACACACACACACACACACACACACACACGCTCATGCTCTCTCTCACGCGTGCTCTCTCCAGACTGCCAGACCTGCGTGCGGTGATTGTGACGGACAGCCGCCAGCCCGGAATGTTCCACATGGACGACGTGATGCAGGCGGCGGGCAGCCAGCATCGGCAGGAGCTGGACGTCCTGCAGAGGAAGCTGTCCTGCGACGACCCCATCAACATCCTGTTCACATCGGTAACAGTAACAGTCGCAGATGAACGCGCATCGCTCCCATTCTGTCTCTCAGTCTGTGTCCACAGGTGTATACTGTCTAGACCAGGGGCCTCAGACTCCACTCCTGAGGTCCACGGTGTCTCCAGGTTTTAGTTTTTTAGGCCTTGGAAATTAGACGTGTGCACTCTGGCCCGGCACGTCTTCAGTTAAACCAGTTAGCTGGTTTCCAGGTTACAGGAAACCAGTAGATACTGCAATTTGAGCCTAGAGATCCTTGATCTGGTAGCAGTGGCATTACTTGGTGTGTGTGTATGTGTGTGTATCTGTCTGTCTGTCTGTCTGAGTGCAGGGCACCACAGGCAGCCCAAAAGGTGCTACTCTGTCCCACCACAACATCCTCAATAATGCCAACCTCATAGGGATACGTTTAGGCTACAACTGGAGGGTAAGTAGAGACACACACGCAGGCGCGCGCACACACACTGATGCAGACACAGTTTTTGTGATCTGGTGGAGGTTGAACCTAGCTGTGTTAGATTTAAGATGAATTTGTTTATTAAATTAATCAAACACCATATGGCAAATAGAAACAACAATGGAAACAGTGAGTCTAACCAATGTAGACTCACTGTTTATACTTGACAAAGAATAAGTAAACAAAAAAAGTAAAAAAACTGTGAGAGAGACAGAATTAGCCTTCATTGCCATGGGAACAAGATTACAATGAGAGTAGAATGATGACCTTCGGAATGCACTTATTGTACGTCACTTTAATAAATTTAATGTCATGTAGAAAGTCACAGAGTGGTCGCGCAACAAAATGAGAGCCCTTCAGCTTCTGCTGACCTTCCCCTCAGCATTCGTAAACAATGAATCCTGCTGGGGCCGAGGACGTTTACGATGCCGCGCTGAAGTACGGAAGCGGAGGTCAGGGTTCGTTTATGGCGTTTATACTGACTTATCTGAGGGCTTACAGAGTCACCGTCAGTAAAACTGACCCTGAGTCGTTGAAAGCAGAGCTGAGCGCCATAATGTTATTGTCAAAGACGTGCTTACCCCACTGCACACGAATCGGCTCTCAGGTCAGAATCAGAATCAGAATCAGAATCGAATTTATTGCCAAGTACATTTACACATACGAGGAATTTGCTTTGGTCAACACACCGAGGCAGCCATCTGCGGCGCCAACTTATTAGATGAGAAATGAGAGAACAGGAGGAAGGAGGAGGAAAAAAAAACAGTCCTTTCAATGAAACGAGAGGGCACTCGTTTCATTGAAACGAAGAAAAACCTCAGCACATAGCAACATCATAAAAACATTACAAACATTACAACAAAACTCGAAGACTTGCACATGTGGTAGGGGGTAGGGTGTCGGGGAGGGGAAGTGTCGCAGCACAGACACTGGGGGGAGCGCACAGCCGCTCAGGCGCATCGCATCAACCCTCAGCAGACTGCACTGTAACGGGGGAGGGAGGGGGGTGGGAGCCAAGAAGGCGTTGAGTAGGAGGTGGTGTGTGTGTTATCTTCATGTGCGTGTGTGTGTAAGTCCATGGACTTCATCTCCACCACAGTCTCAACATTGTCTCTGCCGTCTGATACTGATGACGAGGACACGGCCGTTGCCGTGGAGATGACCTCGAAGAGTCCTGATCCAGAGACAAAGTTCCATAGGAGCAGGGAGGTGGGGGTAGGGCCGAGCATCTGTCTGCATAACAATCCAGGAGAGTGGAGAGATATCAGCCTTCCAAGGGCGATGTGGGGGAGCCAATGAGGATAAGGATTGTTTTGGGTTCAGGCAGACTTCTGCATTTTTCGTCTACCTTTAGTCCTGTGGTTCTCTCAGCGTTGTTCCAATCATCCGAATTAGTGGCCCATTTATAATAATTCGGTCTATCTGTTTTATACCTGTAAGCAAAGCAGAAATGCAGTCTTGCTTTTAACAGTAGAAGTGGGGAGTCTCGCCCGGGGCGGACTCTCCGTCTTTGGCGGTACGTTGGTGCTTCTTGACGAGGCCAGTCGTGCAGCGCTTGCCCCCGCTTTGAAATGGAGCTCCAGTAAAGTTGTGATTTCCAACCCGGAAGGCCTCAACAGCCATCACCCGCGTGGAAAATGAAGATCTTCACTTTATTGCTTCGGTTCGGTGTCCCTGATTGGCCGTTCTGCAATTTAAGCTTGAAGTTCTGGTGTGTCCTTCAGAGGGATAATAAAACCCTCCGGAAGAGGAATCAGGGCTACACCCTTGATTCGTGTGCATAGATAAGGGCCTTGTCTTACAATTGCCAAAGGAATTCTTGTAGGTTTTAAGGAGCAGGGAGAGAGAGAGAGAGAGAGAGAGAAATGGACAGCGACTTGTATGGTCAGGTCAGGCAAAGAAGCCAAGTCGGTAACAATGTGACACAGCGCAGACTGCAAACTAACCAGTGTCACAGGATAACGTCCCTCTTTCCCCATTGTCCTGTTCTGAAAACCAGGCCTTCAACACTTGTAGACGTGCATATAAAGCCCTATAGTAAAATCTCCTTGACTCCAGAGTTAGATGCGCACAGTCCTTGGTTTGGGGGGTGACGGGCGTCTGTTTTTGGGGGTATCAGCCGCAGGTGCGCGCGTGCCTGCCCGTGCCCCTGTATCACTGCTTCGGCTCTGTGGGAGGAGCGCTGAGCATGGCGGTGCACGGCATCACGGTCGTCTTCCCCTCGCCCGGTTACGATGGCCGGGCCAACCTGGAGGCCATACAGAAGGAGAGGTACCGCCCCCCGCGCCTGTCACTCACGCAGCTGCCACGCCCCTCCTCTCGCCCTCGCCACCTGTCACACCCGTCCCTCGACCCATGTGCGCCTGTCCCGCCTCTGACACCTTTCCCCCGACACACGCACCCCTGTCCCATCTCTGACACCTTTCCCCCGACACACGCACCCCTGTCCCATCTCTGACACCTTTCCCCTGTCACACGCACCCCTGTCCCATCTCTGACACCTTTCCCCCGACACACGCACCCCTGTCCCATCTCTGACACCTTTCCCCTGTCACACGCACCCCTGTCCCATCTCTGACACCTTTCCCCTGTCACACGCACCCCTGTCCCATCTCTGACACCTTTCCCCCGACACACGCACCCCTGTCCCATCTCTGACACCTTTCCCCCGTCACACGCACCCCTGTCCCATCTCTGACACCTGTCCTGTCACATGCACCCCTGTCCCATCTCTGACACCTTTCCCCCGACACACGCACCCCTGTCCCTTCTCTGGCACCTGTCCCCTGTCACACGCACCCCTGTCCCATCTCTGACACGCGTCCCCCATCACACGCACCCCTGTCCCTTCTCTGACACCTTTCCCCCGACACACGCACCCCTGTCCCATCTCTGACACCTGTCCCCTGTCACACGCACCCCTGTCCCATCTCTGACACCTGTCCTGTCACACGCACCCCTGTCCCATCTCTGACACCATTCCCCCAACACACGCACCCCTGTCCCATCTCTGACACCTTTCCCCCGACACACGCACCCCTGTCCCATCTCTTACACCTGTCCTGTCACACGCACCCCTGTCCCATCTCTGACACCTTTCCCCTGTCACACGCACCCCTGTCCCATCTCTGACACCTGTCCTGTCACATGCACCCCTGTTTCATCTATCACAAAATATCCCCCCTCAGAGAGTGCGTTGAACTCAGAGTTTCATAACATCAGCCTGTCGTTCTGTCACTGTATACTGCGTTCACTTTATGTCATTTTGTATGAAACAGGACGGGGGTATAATTCTGCAATTAGTGTAGCTGCCAGGTGTGTGTGCTACTGTTTATATTATGACTAGTGATATCACCAGGTGTGTATGTCTCACCTCTGCTCAGGTGCAATTATTTCTATGGCACGCCCACCATGTTCATCGACATGCTGGGGCAACCAGAACTGAACAAGTTTGACCTGTCCTCTCTGAAGACTGGTAAGTGATGGGGGTCGGTATGGAAACCTGTGACAATGTTGGTGGTGGCGACTGTTTGTGTGTGTGTGTGTGTGTGTGTGTATGTTTTGAGAGAGAGAGGGTGTGTGTGTGTGTGTACGTGCACGTTTATGAGTGAGGGTGGTTGTGTGTGTGTTTGAGAGAGAGGGTGTGTGTGCGTGTGTGTTTGTGTGTGTGTGTGTGTACGCGTGCGTTTATAAGTGAGGGTGATTGTGTGTGTGTTTTAGAGAGAGGGTGTGTGTGTGTGTACGCACACGTTTATGAGTGAGTGCGACTGTGTGTCTGAGAAAGAGTGTGTGTGTGTGCGTGTGTGTTTGTGTGTGTGTGTTTGTGTGCGTGTGTGTGTGTGCGTGTGTGTTTGTGTGTGTGTGTGCGTGTGTGTGTGTGTGTGTGTGTTTGTGTGTGTGTGTGTGTGTGTGTGTGTGTGTGTGTGTGTGTGTGTGTGTGTGTGATTGAGTGTTACATGTGTAAAACGCGTCTGATGGAGTGTCTTGTGCTGTAGGAATAATGGCCGGTTCTCCCTGTCCAGCTGAGGTGGTGAAAAAGCTCACGGCTACCCTGAATATGGAAGTGATGGTGAGAGTCTCTCCCTCTCTCTCTCTCTCTCTCTCTCTTACACACACACACACACACACAAACACACTTAAACACACACATCCCCGGTATAGACGACATACGACTGAGACACGTCGGTGCCGTCTCGGTTAAACCTGGACAGAGACTGAACATGTGGTCCCCCTGTCTGTCTGTCTGTGCCCCCTGAACATGTGGTCCCCCTGTCTGTCTGTCTGTGCCCCCTGAACATGTGGTCCCCCTGTCTGTCTGTCTGTGTCCCCTGAACATGTGGTCCCCCTGTCTGTCTGTCTGTGCCCCCTGAACATGTGGTCCCCCTGTCTGTCTGTCTGTGCCCCCTGAACATGTGGTCCCCCTGTCTGTCTGTCTGTGCCCCCTGAACATGTGGTCCCCCTGTCTGTCTGTCTGCCCCCTGAACATGTGGTCCCCCTGTCTGTCTGTCTGCCCCCTGAACATGTGGTCCCCCTGTCTGTCTGTCTGCCCCCTGAACATGTGGTCCCCCTGTCTGTCTGTCTGTCTGTGTCCCCTGAACATGTGGTCCCCCTGTCTGTCTGTCTGTGCCCCCTGAACATGTGGTCCCCCTGTCTGTCTGACTGTGTCCCCTGAACATGTGGTCCCCCTGTCTGTCTGTCTGTGTCCCCTGAACATGTGGTCCCCCTGTCTGTCTGTCTGTGCCCCCTGAACATGTGGTCCCCCTGTCTGTCTGTCTGCCCCCTGAACATGTGGTCCCACCTGTCTGTCTGTCTGCCCCTGAACATGTGGTCCCCTGTCTGTCTGTCTGCCCCTGAACATGTGGTCCCCTGTCTGTCTGTCTGTCTGTGTCCCCTGAACATGTGGTCCCCCTGTCTGTCTGTCTGTGCCCCTGAACATGTGGTCCCCTGTCTGTCTGTCTGTGTCCCCTGAACATGTGGTCCCCCTGTCTGTCTGTGTCCCCTGAACATGTGGTCCCCTGTCTGTCTGTCTGTGTCCCCTGAACATGTGGTCCCCCTGTCTGTCTGTCTGTGTCCCCTGAACATGTGGTCCTCCTGTCTGTCTGTCTGTGTCCCTGAACATGTGGTCCCCTGTCTGTCTGTCTGTGCCCCCTGAACATGTGGTCCCCCTGTCTGTCTGTCTGTCTGTGTCCCCTGAACATGTGGTCCCTTGTCTGTCTGTCTGTGTCCCTGAACATGTGGTCCCCCTGTCTGTCTGTGCCCCCTGAACATGTGGTCCCTGTCGTGTGTCCCTGAACATGTGGTCCCCTGTCTGTCTGTGTCCCCTGAACATGTGGTCCCCCTGTCTGTCTGTCTGTGTCCCCTGAACATGTGGTCCCCTGTCTGTCTGTCTGTGTCCCCTGAACATGTGGTCCCCCTGTCTGTCTGTCTGCCCCTGAACATGTGGTCCCCCTGTCTGTCTGTCTGCCCCCTGAACATGTGGTCCCCCTGTCTGTCTGTCTGCCCCTGAACATGTGGTCCCCCTGTCTGTCTGTCTGTCTGTGTCCCCTGAACATGTGGTCCCCCTGTCTGTCTGTCTGTGCCCCCTGAACATGTGGTCCCCCTGTCTGTCTGTCTGTGTCCCCTGAACATGTGGTCCCCCTGTCTGTCTGTGTCCCCTGAACATGTGGTCCCCCTGTCTGTCTGTCTGTGTCCCCTGAACATGTGGTCCCCCTGTCTGTCTGTCTGTGTCCCCTGAACATGTGGTCCCCCTGTCTGTCTGTCTGTGCCCCCTGAACATGTGGTCCCCCTGTCTGTCTGTCTGTCTGTGTCCCCTGAACATGTGGTCCCCTTGTCTGTCTGTCTGTGTCCCCTGAACATGTGGTCCCCCTGTCTGTCTGTGCCCCCTGAACATGTGGTCCCCCTGTCTGTCTGTGTCCCCTGAACATGTGGTCCCCCTGTCTGTCTGTCTTGTCCCCTGAACATGTGGTCCCCCTGTCTGTCTGTCTGTGTCCCCTGAACATGTGGTCCCCCTGTCTGTCTGTCTGTGCCCCCTGAACATGTGGTCCCCCTGTCTGTCTGTCTGTGTCCCCTGAACATGTGGTCCCCTTGTCTGTCTGTCTGTGTCCCCTGAACATGTGGTCCCCCTGTCTGTCTGTGCCCCCTGAACATGTGGTCCCCCTGTCTGTCTGTATGTGTCCCCTGAACATGTGGTCCCCCTGTCTGTCTGTCTGCCCCCTGAACATGTGGTCTCCCTGTCTGTCTGTGCCCCCTGAACACGTGGTCTCCCTGCCTGTCTGTCTGCCCCCTGAACATGTGGTCTCCCTGTCTGTCTGTGTCCCCTCGGTGCTGCTGACGGGGTCCTGACGGGGAAGATCGGGTACGGCACCACAGAGAACAGCCCCGTCACGTTTATGGTGTTCCCGCTGGACAACATGGAGAGGAAGTCTGAGACGGTGGGCTGCGTCCTGAGCCACACTGAGGTGAGGCCTCTGACTGAGCTCCGCGCCTGATCTCAATGCAGTTTTCGTCAGTCCGTCTCCCTGCGGCTGCTCTTGTGCGTACCTGCACCTCTTTTGGGGATACCTGTGTCTGTCTGCCTGTACTGTACGTCCCACCCTCAGATCCACCTACGCCCGTATGCGTCCGTCAGGGGCCATCTTGCCTGAGAAAAAATCTCGTTCAGCCCGGCTAGATTTGCTGGTGGTGTTGGTTAATGACGGTGGTGATAGTGTGGATCGCGGTGATGATTATTACGGTGGGGGTGGGGATTTCGGTGGTGACGTTGGCGGAGATGACGGAGGTGAAGGTGATGGTTATGGTGGTGACGATTGCACTGGAGCTGCATTTTAATGTACGAAAGGTGCTATGTAAATAAAGCTGTTATTATTATGATGATGATGAAGAGGGCGATCTGACGGAGTGATGAAGGAGAGCGTGTTTTTCAGGCTAAGGTGGTGGACCCCAGCACTGGGCTGATCGTGCCCCTGGGGGTGTCCGGAGAGCTGATGATCAGGGGCTACTGCGTGATGCTGGAGTACTGGGAAGATCTGGCCAAAACACAGGAGTGCGTCTCCAAGGACCGCTGGTACAGGACCGGGTGAGTGCGTGGGGGACATGAGCTCGGGGAGTGAACCTGGGGCAAATCTCCTGCTCGCATAAACTTGGTACAGCGGAACAGTGGAGGCAGGGAAGATAAAAAGCCAGCGCTGTGCACATATTACACAAAAGAGTACTTTTCAGTTAATACGGCCGAAAGCGGCGATTATTATTTTTCCTATTATGATTACCGGTTACCGAGTTACCGGTTGGACAGTGGTCACGTGACCGGTCTGTTGTGACGTCTTCCCCTCGCATGCAGGGACATCGCGCAGCTGGACGGGTACGGGTACTGCCAAATCGAGGGCCGGATCAAAGACATGATCATCCGCGGGGGGGAGAACATCTACCCAGCCGAAATCGAGCAGTTCCTTCACACCCACCCCAAAGTGCACGAGGTGCAGGTGAGTGGTGGGATGGGGGGGGGGGGGGGGGTGATTTGAGTGTTGCTCCGTCAACCCCGGGAATGGGCGGAGCTGACGTTGTGCTGTTGATCGCTGGCTGGCAGGAGCCAATCAGAGGAAATGCTTCACTTCCTGTGTCCCCTGCAGGTGGTTGGGGTGCCGGACGAGCGGATGGGGGAGGAGGTGTGCGCCTGCATTAAGCTGAAGGAGGGGCAGGACTGCACTGCTGAGGAAATCAAAGCCTACTGCAAGGGCCAGGTGAGAGAGAGGCCTGCACCTGCGCAGTCACCAGAGATAATGTGCCTGTTCTGACACCTGTACCTTTACCGACACATCTGTACCTCTACTGACACACCTGTACCTCTACTGACACACCTGTACCTCTACCGACACATCTGTACCTCTACCGACACACCTGTACCTCTACTGACACATCTGTACCTCTACTGACACACCTGTACCTGTTATGACGCACCTGTACCTGTCACTGACACAGGTCTGCCTGTGCTAAGGCCCCAGTACCTGTGCAGCGATGCCCGATGAGACGGCAGTACTGTGTGACGTAGTGCTTCTCTTCAGTGTAAGCTGTTGTCCTTTCCTGCAGATTGCCCACTTCAAGGTCCCGCGCTACGTGACATTTGTGCAGGGCTACCCGCTCACTGCCACTGGGAAGGTAAGGAAGGCCTTCTCGGGGTGTGAACACTCAAGGAGCCTCCTGGCCTGGGTGTCCTCAGAAACATGTCCTTTCCTCTGGCTTACAGTTTCAATTTGCACCGTTTCTCTTTTTCAGTGGAAAAAAGACACGTGAATGAATTAAGCCGTTACTCATTCATTTCGAGTGCAGAACTGACCTCACTGTTGTTTGTGATGAGGGGAAAAAAATGGACACAGGTAATTTACGAATCAAAGTCCAGGGCAAATGTGGAGTGAAGCCAGGCCAGTGTGTGAGGTGCAGAGATAAGGCTGGGAGTCGGAGGAGGAGGTGCGGGCCAGTGTGTGAGGTACAGAGATAAGGCCAAGACTAGGAGGAGGAGCTGCGGGTCGCGTGTGGTACCGAGTGGACCAGGCCGTGAAGCAGTCTTTCAGTTCAGCGCAGACCGCATACAGCACGGCGACCGCCTGCAGTGCAGTGACCGCACACAGTGCCCACACAGCGACCGCACATAGTGACCGCACACTGACCGCACACAGTGACCACACAGCGACTGCACACAGTGACCGCACAGCGACTGCGCACAGCGACTGCACACAGTGACCGCACAGCGACTGCACACAGTGACCGCACAGCGACTGCACACAGTGACCGCACACAGCAACCGTACAGCGACTGCACACAGTGACCGCACACAGCAACCGCACAGCGACTGCACACAGTGACCGCACACAGTGACCGCACAGCGACTGCACACAGTGACCGCACACAGTGACCGCACAGCGACTGCACACAGCGACCGCACACTGATCGCACACAGCGACTGCGCACAGTGACCGTACACAGTGACCGCACACAGCGACTGCGCACAGTGACTGCACACAGTGAACGCACACAGCGACTGCGCAGTGACCGTACACAGTGACCGCACAGCGACTGCACACAGAGACCGCGCACAGTGACCGCACACTGACCGCACACAGTGACCACACACAGCGACTGCACACAGTGATTGTGCACAGCAACCGCGCAGTAACCACAGCGATTGTGCACAACGACTACAGAGACTGCGCACAGAGACCACGCACAGTGAACACGCACAGCTGTCACAGCAACCACGCACAGCAACCACAGCGATCGCACACGGTGAATGTGCACAGCAACCACAGTGACCGCGCACAACGAACGCTCACGGCCCACCAACTGTTCTCTGCTCTCCTCCTCAGATCCAGAAGAACAAACTGCGTGCAGAGGTGGAGAAGAGTCTGGGAATATGATGAGCCACATCTGAGCATGTGTGTGTGTTGAGTGTGTGTTTTAGGGTGGCACAAAAAACAAGATTTTCTAAATGGGACAATTTCCACAGGGGCATATTTGGCAATGTATGCAAATTTTTGTGGGTTTTTTTTTTTTAAACATTACTTTTTCTGACCCTTGACCGAAAAAAAAAAACTTGCACGGTATCGGTTCAGCTCTGCAGTCTCCATCAGACACAGAAGGCAGAGATTTCCACTCAGATGAAGTTTCCTGGAGGCGCGCAGAGAGACGCACGCTGACGTGAGATCCAGGAGTCATCTGGAGAAGCGTCGTCTCCAGCGTTGTCTCCACTTCAGAAGGTCTTACAATGATCTCATTTTGGCACGGGTACACGTTGACATAATTTAAGGTGCATGCCGTCTCCTTGCGGCCACAGTCTGGAGACGATCTCTTGCCTTACTTTGACGTTTTCTACATTCAGACCACGAGAAAATGGAGAAGAATTTTGTTGTCTGGTAATGTTTATACAAAAGCAAGGACCTTGGTGTCTGACACAGGATTTAGGAAAAAAAAACAAAGGATAAAGATGTGATCTCCAAAATCGAGGTAATATAGAAATGTAGTCATGGAGATCTATGGTTAGAAATAAGGGATAGGCAATGATTAAGCCCTAGGAATCGAGTCAGAATTAGTGATAGAATATCTACCTCTTTAGAGATAGTCTTCCACGGAGATGAAAGTAATTTGGCTAATAAAACTTGAAGCACAATTAAGCAGATGACATTATGCAGTACCTATATCTGCAAGGCTCTCCAAATATCTTCTGAAATTGCCAAGTGTGTCATGTGAACGATGCACAGAAATACAAAGTTGACTCGCAAGAACAGTTTTCATGTCCAACTCACAGTGGCCATTTTCTGGCCCTTTGCAACCCTTGTGTGTGTGTGTGTGTGTGTGTGTGTGTGTGGGTGTGTGCGTGTGCGCGTGCGTGTGTAGGCGGACAATGGCCCATTTTTAAATCAACCTCCTCCTAACTTCATTTTTGCTCAAATACGTTTAATGGCATTCTTATTCCATATGCGAGCCAAAGATATGAAATCATTTTTTCTTTTTAATCACTGATCATGCATATTCAGTACTTCTTGTCTTAAAACTGCACAGAGATTTTATACAGATAATTATTCTTTTGGTTTTGTGTATGTTGTTTGTTTGTGTTTGTGTTGGGTAAGGTTGTGGGGCGGGGGCGTATGCCGCGCAAAATGTTCCCAGTGGTGCGTTTTGTCGATGCCTCTGCCTGTTGTCGTTGAGAGGACATTTTATGCTTGCTGGGTTGTTTCACAGATGACTTTCTAAACCCTGGGGCTAAGTGAAGCAGTCCTGTTTGCCAAAGAATCCAGAAACCAAACATGAAAGCCAATGCCTGCAACTCCTTGCAATGTCTTTTGTTGGGTAAAAATGCCAAAAGAAGAAAAAAAAAACAACAAAACGATCTCTCTTCTTAAAACAATCTAGTCGCTAAGGAAACACAAATATGACTAATTCAGCTGTGGACCAAGTCTGTTACTGTTTTAATGCAATGTGCATGTTTTAAGCCAATGTTAAATGTGATTCTACCATGAGAAATAGAAATGATTTTCATTTCTGCAAGTCACTCTGCAACCCTGAGAAAATTACATTACATTACATTACAGGCATTTAGCAGACGCTCTTATCCAGTGCATCAGCTCAAATTCAGCCAGTTTGGAGAGGCAGCTGCAAAGCTTTGAGGTCACAGCAGGACAGGAAGCCCACAGACTGGACCTTTTTTTTGAGGGAGAGGGTGGGAGGTGGGGCTTGGGATTGGGAGGAAACTCGCTTCCCCTGCAGGCCTCCAGTAACTCGTACTCTCTGTTATTTACAGTCCTGGCCGAATTCATATGCAGTGATTGATACTTTTTCTACTTTACAGTGAATTAATTTAAATACTGCAGGCCCCATTTGTATGCTGTGACCAATGTGTAAACTAAATACAACTTTACAGAATACAGCCTCAAAATCCTACAGAAACATCCTATAGATCCTGTCACTTCCCTCCCTGGCTGCGTCACAATCACCCCCCCCCCCCCACCTCCCCCCTCCCTTAATCATCTTTCTTCACTGCCAAAAGAGGACAAGGAAGTACAAAGTAAAGATTTGCCTGGTCACATGACACATTTTTTGCAATGCACAAGCATGCTGAAGAAATATTTGATGATGTAGTCCCCCTAGTGGCTGTATCTAGTAAATAAATAAAAATTCCTCAGTGTTTCTTCCACTGAGCTTCAATTACAATTACAATGTAGGCATTTAGCAGACGCTCTTATCCAGAGCGACTTACACAACTTTTACATAGCATTTTACATTGTATCCATTTATACAGCTGGATATATACTGAAGCAATTTCGGTTAAGTACCTTGCTCAAGGGTACAACAGCAGTGTCCTACCCGGGAATCGAACCTGCGACCTTTCGGTTACAAGTCTAGTTCCCTACCCACTGTGCTACACTCCGTCCTTACACAACTTTTTTTTACATAGCATTTTTTTTTACATTGTATCCATTTATACAGCTGGATATATACTGAAGCAATTCCGGTTAAGTACCTTGCTCAAGGGTACAACGGCAGTGTCCTTACCCGGGAATCGAACCTACGACCTTTCGGTTACAAGCCCAGTTCCTTACCCACTGTGCCACACTCCGTCCCTTCACTTCATTATGAACTGGTTAAGTTTTAATGGAAAAATACTTCCCATCCATTCTTGAGGTTCATTTTGACATCAAAACATATTTTAGAATATAGTGATTGATTTTTTTGAAGGATCTTTTCTGTTGATTAACACATTTTTGGTCCAATCTTTTTTCATGGTAAGATGTCTGAAATCATCCAGCAGGAACGTGTAGCCCTCTGTAGTTCCAGACTAGTTTCCTGTAGTTTCCTGTCAAGCCTGATAGCTTCTTGCGATTAAAATATTGGCAAAATAAACTTTGCTCATTTCATGTTGAAACCTGACTTTGTTGGTGCTGATTTTTGCATGTGTAATGGATCAAACAAAACATTTTTAAAACAGAAATTCTAAATCTACAGGCTATCAATTCTGTCACTTCACTAGGCTTACCTAGTTAACATTAACATTAGCGTAGCCAACTTTATTAGCATAATTGCAGGGTATGCCATCACTGTGTGGGCAGAAACGAAGTCTATAGGACTCCAGCGTCCATACTTCACACAATACACGTATACCATAATGCCTTACTAGTCAGTTTGGTTTCATTTGATATAACTGTTCCTTTTTTTTCCTCTTAATTTATTCCCAAATAACAAGCAAAAGAACCAGCGTGGCTATTTTAGCCTGGTCTGATGGGTTTCAGTGGCAGCCTGTGCTGGGTTCGCAACCATTCTGGATCAGTAGCAGGACTGTATTTTGGCAGTATTTCGCATAATTTCTCCTCCCCTGTTCTTCCGTTTTCGCTTTGTTATGAAGTAACTGGTCAAATTAAAAATATTTCCTATTCATTCTTTAACGTTCCTTCCGGCATGAAAAAACTATTTGAAATATAATGATAGATTTTTCAAATGATGTGTTCTGCAGGTTCCAAAACTTTGGGACTTTTAAAATTTTTATTATTAATTTATTTATTAGATAATTAGGTGGCAACATGGGGCCGTGTATGTTCAAGTCCCACCCTAATTTGAAAAGCCAAGTTGTCCCCACCTGAGTTCAGGGAGCAACCCCACTGCATAGGACCCAGAAACCCACAGCTTTCTAGTCCCATCTTTTTCCCTTACAAGTTGTCAGTTTTCTGACATCATTCACGAGGGCTGTGTAGTCCATTGTCATCTCAGACTGATCCTTGTCAAGGCCAATGGCTTCTTGCTGTGAAAATACCAGCTAAAGAAACATTTCATTGTCCATTTCCTGTTAAAATCAGATTTTGTTTTTAAAAGATGCACTGAATTTTTGTATGTAATGAGTCTGATGTGTAATGGATCAAACAAAACATTTGTAAAACAAAAATTAAAAATCTAAGGACTGTTAATTCTTTAATATCCCTAGGCTTAGCTACATGAACATTTTTAGCTGCAGGAAAATCTAAGTCACATTTTAAGAGCGACTTGAGGAGAGGCAGGTGAAGCCATAGAGTCACAGATCTTACAATGGCTTTGTGATTATAAGTGTGATAAGAGATCGATTTCATGGCATTTGTAGATACAGCAGAGATATTGAAGTTGTTGTGTTGTTTCTAGGAGACAGATTGGTCACAGAGAAAAGTAAGGTTCAGTGTAGCAGTGACATGAACATTTTGGGAGATTAGCGAAACCAGCCAGATCCAAGACTCTTGAGTAATAGTTAAAGGTCTCCTAGACTGTTTCCATAATGGGAAAATCATCATTGGACTCCTTCTAGCCTCAGATGTTATACGACAGCTTGACTGCTTAAACAAGGCAAATGGAAAGAAGAAAACCTCCAGAAGTTGTTTGGCAGGGCGGTGTCAACAATAAACTCCCTTGGTATGCAGTCTATACAATTGTCATTGTGCATCAATAGCACGATGACATTTAAATAATGTCCCTCCCAATGATACTGCTAAACCACACCCTTGGCTGACCGGTTCGTTTTCATCTTCTCATAAGCTCTGGGTAGTGAAGGCTGTGGAAAGTTTTGAGCGCATATCTCTTTGAGGAACAACAGAAAAGACTAAGAAGAGGCATAGAAAAAGAGCAACCCCACTGCATAGGACCCAGAAACCCACAGCTTTCTGGTCCCATCTTTTTCCCTTACAAGTTGTCAGTTTTCTGACATCATTCACAAGGGCTGTGTAGTCCACTGTCATCTCAGACTGATCCCTGTCAAGGCCAATGGCTTCTTGCTGTGAAAATACCGGCTAAATAAACATTTCATTGTCCATTTCCTGTTAAAATCAGATTTTGTTTTTAAAAGATGCACTGAATTTTTGTATGTAATGAGTCTGATGTGTAATGGATCAAACAAAACATTTGTAAAACAAAAATTCTAAATCTAAGGACTGTTAATTCTTTAATATCCCTAGGCTTAGCTACATGAACATTTTTAGCTGCAGGAAAATCTAAGTCACATTTTAAGAGCGACTTGAGGAGAGGCAGGTGAAGCCATAGAGTCACAGATCTTACAATGGCTTTGTGATTATAAGTGTGATAAGTGATCGATTTCATGGCATTTGTAGATACAGCAGAGATATTGAAGTTGTTGTGTTGTTTCTAGGAGACAGATTGGCCACATAGAAAAGTAAGGTTCAGTGTAGCAGTGACATGAACATTTTGGGAGATTAGCGAAACCAGCCAGATCCAAGACTCTTGAGTAATAGTTAAAGGTCTCCTAGACTGTTTCCATAATGGGAAAATCTTCATTGGACTCCTTGTCTCATTATTTATTGTTTACTACCTATTTAATTAAACTGGAACAACCGCTGCTATTTTATATAACCGCTGCTACTTTATTCTTTATTTATTTTCTTTATTTATTTTATGTATATTGTTACTATCTCTATGTTTGATGTGTGATGTTTAACTTGTTAACTTTTTTAACTTATGGTGCTGTACTCACTGGAAACCTGAATTTCCCTAAGGGAACTTCCCTACGGGATCAATAAAGTTTCTATCTATCTATCTATCTATCTTCTAGCCTTAGATGTTATACGACAGCTTGAGTGCTTAAACAAGGCAAAAGGAAAGAAGAAAACCTCCAGAAGTTGTTTGGCAGGGAGGTGTCAACAATAAACTCCCTTGGTATGCAGTCTATACAATTGTCATTGTGCATCAATAGCACGATGACATTTAAATAATGTCCCTCCCAATGATACTGCTAAACCACACCCTTGGCTGACAGAATCATTTTCATTTTCTCATAAGCTCTGGGTAGTGAAGGCTGTGGAGAGTATTGAGCGCATATCTCTTTGAGGAACAACAGAAAAGACTAAGAAGACGCATAGAAAAAGCAGGAGAAACAAAAGTGAGTATTTAAAAAAATGTTTTGTCAACTCTCGTTCTTGTGCATACCCTTGTGAAAATGAATGTACCCAGGGGTGAATTTCTGGGCAGTACCTCATCGGGTTAGGAACAAATTGCATTAGCCTGGATATAAAATAATAGTGGGACTTGACTTTTGAATGGCATTTCAAAATGTTACAGTAAAGTAGATGAAATAATTTCAGACTAAATAATAATAATAATAATAATAATAATGTCTCAAACTCACTGTTTGATTTGAAATACAAATTTGATAAGTACAAAGGAAAAACAATCAATTTGACACAACTTTCCAAATACTTGGAGATGATACAAAACTGGGAGGTTTAGCCAACAGTTTGGAATCTACTAAAGTAATCCAAGAAGATTTAAACAGAATCCAAAAGTGGGCAGAAACCTGGCAAATGTGGGGAATAAAATTCTACATGTGGGGAATAAAAACATAGGGCAGGATTACTTTATGGGTGGTACAAAATTAGAATGCGCACATGTAGAAAAAGACTTGAGAGTAGTAGTTGATCAAGGCCTTTCAGGCTCTGGTCAATGTGATGTAGCAGTAAAAAAGCCAACAGGATGCTGGGATACATAGCCAGGAGTATTGAGTATAAATCTAAGGAGATCATACTCACCCTATACAATACCCTTGTCAGACCACACTTAGAGTATTGTGTGCAGTTCTGGGGACCGTACTACAAGAAAGATATAGAGGCGCTGGAAAAGGTCCAAAGACGGGCAACCAGATTGATTCTGGGTATAAAAGATAAGTGTTATGAGGAAAGGTTTGAGATGCTTGGACCTTCAAGCTTAGTAAAAGGAGGCTTATGGGATATTTGATTGAGGCTTTTAAATTTATTAAAGGGATTAACAAAGTGATCTACATGAAATTATTCAAGTTGAATTCGGTTAGCAGAACGAGGGGGCACGGATGGAAACTGGCAAAGGGTAAATTTCACACAGACATTAGGAAATATGTTTTCACACAGAGAGTGGTCAATGTGTGGAATAGCTTGCCTGGACATGTAGTGAAAGCAGAAACACTGGGGGTATTCAAGGCCCGGCTTGATACAGTGTTAGATACTATCTAGCTTTTAGGTAAACTAAGCATTGAGTACAGTTTAGTGGTCGGAATAGACAAGCAGTGTTGGGCTGAATGGCCTGTTCTCGTCTTAAGTTGTGTTATGTTATGTTATGTTATGTTATGTTATGTTATGTTATGTTATGTTATGTTATGTTATGTTATGTTATGTTACAAAACATGAGACAGATATCAGCTTGTTTACCATGTCCTGCCTTCCCTTTCTTTCCTTCAGTGTCTGACCTGAGGATGGTGCTGGTTGGCAAGAGTGGAGCAGGAAAGAGCGCGTCAGGAAATACCATCCTGGGGAAGGAAGTTTTTAAAGAGGATGATTCCGCTGACTCTGTTACCACGTTTTCATCAAGGCAGAGTGCAGAACGTTCTGGAAAGCAGTTCTCTGTGATTGACACACCAGGACTTTTCGGCACATCCATGGATGAAGAACAAGTGAAAAAAGAAATTGACGAGTGCGTCCGTCTGTCGGTCCCTGGACCCCATGTGTTTCTGCTAGTGGTCAGGTTGGGCAGATTCACACAGGAAGACAAATCTGCTGTGCAGTGGATCCAGAAGCACTTTGGGGAAAAAGCCTCACGGTACACAATTGTGCTGTTCGCAGGTGCCGATCAAATGAAAAAACCGATGGAAGAGTTTCTGAACAATTCCAAGCTACTTCAGGACCTAATTCATTGCTGTGGTGGAAGATATCATATCTTCAATAATGATGATAAACAGAACATCACTCAGGTTACCGAGCTGATGCAAAAAATAGAGAAGATGGTGAAGGAGAATGGAGGAGAATACTACACCAATGAGATGTACAAGGAGGCTGAGAGAAAGATCAGAGAGGAGGAGGATAAGAAGTGGAGAGCTGAAAAATGGGAAAATGCAAAGAAATATTTGAAAGGAGGTGCTTTTGTGGCCACGGCTGTAGGAGGAGTTGCAGCAGGTACTTCAAGAGCAGTTTGGTTAGCCGTTGCAGTTGGAGCAGCAATGTTAGGGCAGAGAATTGTGATGATAACCTCACTGATATGATTGTATGGAGTTTGGTTCCACATTGATTCATTTTTATCACACCTGGGTCACCTCTGCCTCTGAAACCCTCTCTATTAATGCACACGACATACATACATATTGTACTATATGCACTTAAGAAAATATCACTGATCATGTAAGTTTGAAGAGTCATGTGAAATCAAAAAGGAGAATAGATTAATCAAGTCTTAAAGCTCTGAAAATCTGAGAAATGCAAGAAACAAAGAAAGATGTAGCCTTGAAACTGTGGTGTCCATGCTAGACACAGGTGTTTTTTTTTGAAAAATTAATAAAATATAATCAAAGTAAAATGCGTAGATTCATTATGCACGGCTCTTATATTTCATACGGGTACATATTTTTGCAAATATAACTAACATTAATATGCTACTAATACTAAAATCAATAATTCTAATAATAATTACTAATATTATAGATTAGGTGGAAGGAGTCTGTGTGTGATGGAGAGTTTGCTCAAGCTGTCTCTGAAGAAATTAAACTAACCTTTAACCTTATTTGGGAGGCTTTGAGTCACAGCAGAACAGAAGCCCACAGACTGGACCTTTTGAGGAGAGGGTGGGAGGTGGGCTTGGGATTGGAGGAAACTCGCTTCCCTGCAGGCCCCAGTAACTCGTACTCTGTTATTTACCGTCCTGGCCGAATTCATATGCAGTGATTGATACTTTCCTACTTTACAGTGAATTAATTAAATACTGCAGCCCCATTTGTATCTGATGCTCTTCACTGCCAAAAGAGGACAAGGAAGTACAAAGTAAAGATTTGCCTGGTCACATGACACATTTTTTGCAATGCACAAGCATGCTGAAGAAATATTTGATGATGTAGTCCCCCTAGTGGCTGTATCTAGTAAATAAATAAAAATTCCTCAATGTTTCTTCCACTGAGCTTCATTATGAACTGGTTAAGTTTTAATGGCAAAATACTTCCCATCCATTCTTGAGGTTCATTTTGACATCAAAACATATTTTAGAATATAGTGATTGATTTTTTTGAAGGATCTTTTCTGTTGATTAACACATTTTTGGTCCAATCTTTTTTCCCTTAGAAACGGTAAGATGTCTGAAATCATCCAGCAGGAACGTATAGCCCTCTGTAGTTCCAGACTAGTTTCCTGTAGTTTCCTGTCAAGCCTGATAGCTTCTTGCAATTAAAATATTGGCGAAATAAACTTTGCTCATTTCATGTTAAAACCTGACTTTGTTGGTGAAGGATGTGCTGATTTTTGCATGTGTAATGGATCAAACAAAACATTTGTAAAACAGAAATTCTAAATCTACAGGCTATCAATTCTGTCACTTCACTAGGCTTACCTAGTTAACATTAACATTAACATTAGCGTAGCCAACTTTATTAGCATAATTGCAGGGTATGCAATCACTGTGCGGGCAGAAATGAAGTCTACAGGACTCCAGCGTCCGTACTTCACACAATACATGTATACCATAAAGCCTTACTAGTCAGTTTGGTTTCATTTGATGTAACTGTTCCTTTTTTTTCCTCTTAATTTATTCCCAAATAACAAGCAAAAGAACCTGCGTGGCTATTTTAGCCTGGTCTGATGGGTTTCAGTGGCAGCCTGTGCTGGGTTCGCAACCATTCTGGATCAGCATCAGGACTGTATTTTGGCAGTATCTCGCATAATTTCTCCTCCCCTGTTCTTCCGTTTTTGCTTTGTTATGAAGTAACTGGTCAACACTTTATGGCAAATTAAAAATATTTCCTATTCATTCTTTAAGGTTACTTCTGGCATGAAAAAACTATTTGAAATATAATGATAGATTTTTCAAAGGATCTTTTCTAATGATCCCAAAATTTTATTTTTTTGTTGATAATTTGGCGCCAACATGGGGCTGTGTATGTCCCACCCTAGTTTGAAATGTCAAGTTGTCCCCACCTGAGTTCAGGGAGCAACCCCACTGCATTGGACCCAGAAACCCACAGCTTTCTGGTCCCATCTTTTTCCCTTACAAGTTGTCAGTTTTCTGACACCATTCACGAGGGCTGTGTAGTCCACTGTCATCTCAGACTGATCCTTGTCAAGGCCAATGGCTTCTTGCTGTGAAAATACCAGCTAAAGAAACATTTCATTGTCCATTTCCTGTTAAAATCAGATTTTGTTGGTAAAAGATGCACTGAATTTTGTATGTAATGAGTCTGATGTGTAATGGATCAAACAAAACATTTGTAAAACAAAAATTCAAAATCTAAGGACTGTTAATTCTTTAATATCCCTAGGCTTAGCTACATGAGCATTTTTAGCTGCAGGAAAATCTAAGTCACATTTTAAGAGCGACTTGAGGAGAGGCAGGTGAAGCCATAGAGTCACAGATCTTACAATGGCTTTGTGATTATAAGTGTGATAAGAGATCCATTTCGTGGCATTTGTAGATACAGCAGAGATATTGAAGTTGTTGTGTTGTTTCTAGGAGACAGATTGGCCACAGAGAAAAGTAAGGTTCAGTGTAGCAGTGACATGAACATTTTGGGAGATTAGCGAAACCAGCCAGATCCAAGACTCTTGAGTAATAGTTAAAGGTCTCCTAGACTGTTTCCATAATGGGAAAATCGTCATTGGACTCCTTCTAGCCTTAGATGTTATACGACAGCTTGAGTGCTTAAACAAGGCAAAAGGAAAGAAGAAAACCTCCAGAAGTTGTTTGGCAGGGCGGTGTCAACAATAAACACCCTTGGTATGCAGTCTATACAATTGTCATTGTGCATCAATAGCACGATGACATTTAAATAATGTCCCTCCCAATGATACTGCTAAACCACACCCTTGGCTGACCGAATCATTTTCATTTTCTCATAAGCTCTGGGTAGTGAAGGCTGTGGAGAGTTTTGAGCACATATCTCTTTGAGGAACAACAGAAAAGACTAAGAAGAGGCATAGAAAAAGAGCAACCCCACTGCATAGGACCCAGAAACCCACAGCTTTCTGGTCCCATCTTTTTCCCTTACAAGTTGTCAGTTTTCTGACATCATTCACGAGGGCTGTGTAGTCCACTGTCATCTCAGACTGATCCTTGTCAAGGCCAATGGCTTCTTGCTGTGAAAATAGCAGCTAAAGAAACATTTCATTGTCCATTTCCTGTTAAAATCAGATTTTGTTGGTAAAAGATGCACTGAATTTTTGTATGTAATGAGTCTGATGTGTAATGGATCAAACAAAACATTTGTAAAACAAAAATTCTAAATCTAAGGACTGTTAATTCTTTAATATCCCTAGGCTTAGCTACATGAACATTTTTAGCTGCAGGAAAATCTAAGTCACATTTTAAGAGCGACTTGAGGAGAGGCAGGTGAAGCCACAGAGTCACAGATCTTACAATGGCTTTGTGATTATAAGTGTGATAAGAGATCCATTTCGTGGCATTTGTAGATACAGCAGAGATATTGAAGTTGTTGTGTTGTTTCTAGGAGACAGATTGGCCACAGAGAAAAGTAAGGTTCAGTGTAGCAGTGACATGAACATTTTGGGAGATTAGCGAAACCAGCCAGATCCAAGACTCTTGAGTAATAGTTCAAGGTCTCCTAGACTGTTTCCATAATGGGAAAATCGTCATTGGACTCCTTCTAGCCTTAGATGTTATATGACAGCTTGAGTGCTTAAACAAGGCAAAAGGAAAGAAGAAAACCTCCAGAAGTTGTTTGGCAGGGCGGTGTCAACAATAAACTCCCTTGGTATGCAGTCTATACAACTGTCATTGTGCATCAATAGCACGATGACATTTAAATAATGTCCCTCCCAATGATACTGCTAAACCACACCCTTGGCTGACAGAATCATTTTCATTTTCTCATAAGCTCTGGGTAGTGAAGGCTGTGGAAAGTTTTGAGCGCATATCTCTTTTTTTGAAAAATTAATAAAATATAATCAAAGTAAAATGTGTAGATTCATTATGCACTGCTCTTATATTTCATACGTGTACATATTTTTGCAAATATAACTAACATTAATATGCTACTAATACTAAAATCAATAATTCTAATAATAATTACTAATATTATAGATTAGGTGGAAGGAGTCTGTGTGTGATGGGAGAAGTTCTGCTCAAGCTGTCTCTGAAGAAATTAAACTAACCGTATTAACCTTATTTGGGAGGCTTTGGGGTTACAGCAGAACAGGAAGCCCACAGACTGGACCTGTTTTTGAGGGAGAGGGTGGGAGGTGGGGCTTGGGATTGGGAGGAAACTCGCTTCCCCTGCAGGCCTCCAGTAACTCGTACTTTCTGTTATTTACAGTCCTGGCCGAATTCATATGCAGTGATTGATACTTTTCCTACTTTACAGTGAATTAATTTAAATACTGCAGGCCCCATTTGTATGCTGTGATGCTCTTCACTGCCAAAAGAGGACAAGGAAGTACAAAGTAAAGTTTTGCCTGGTCACATGACACATTTTTTTCAATGCACAAGCATGCTGAAGAATTATTTGATGATGTAGTCCCCCTAGTGGCTGTATCTAGTAAATAAATAAAAATTCCTCAATGTTTCTTCCACTGAGCTTCATTATGAACTGGTTAAGTTTTAATGGCAAAATACTTCCCATCCATTCTTGAGGTTCATTTTGACATCAAAACATATTTTAGAATATAGTGATTGATTTTTTTGAAGGATCTTTTCTGTTGATTAACACATTTTTGGTCCAATCTTTTTTCCCTTAGAAACGGTAAGATGTCTGAAATCATCCAGCAGGAACGTATAGCCCTCTGTAGTTCCAGACTAGTTTCCTGTAGTTTCCTGTGAAGCCTGATAGCTTCTTGCGATTAAAATATTGGCGAAATAAACTTTGCTCATTTCATGTTAAAACCTGACTTGTTGGTGAAGGATGTGTTGCTTTTTGCATGTGTAATGGATCAAACAAAACATTTGTAAAACAGAAATTCTAAATCTACAGGCTATCAATTCTGTCACTTCACTAGGCTTACCTAGTTAACATTAACATTAACATTAGCGTAGCCAACTTTATTAGCATAATTGCAGGGTATGCAATCACTGTGCGGGCAGAAATGAAGTCTACAGGACTCCAGCGTCCGTACTTCACACAATACATGTATACCATAAAGCCTTACTAGTCAGTTTGGTTTCATTTGATGTAACTGTTCCTTTTTTTTCCTCTTAATTTATTCCCAAATAACAAGCAAAAGAACCTGCGTGGCTATTTTAGCCTGGTCTGATGGGTTTCAGTGGCAGCCTGTGCTGGGTTCGCAACCATTCTGGATCAGCATCAGGACTGTATTTTGGCAGTATCTCGCATAATTTCTCCTCCCCTGTTCTTCCGTTTTTGCTTTGTTATGAAGTAACTGGTCAACACTTTATGGCAAATTAAAAATATTTCCTATTCATTCTTTAAGGTTACTTCTGGCATGAAAAAACTATTTGAAATATAATGATAGATTTTTCAAAGGATCTTTTCTAATGATCCCAAAATTTTATTTTTTTGTTGATAATTTGGCGCCAACATGGGGCTGTGTATGTCCCACCCTAGTTTGAAATGTCAAGTTGTCCCCACCTGAGTTCAGGGAGCAACCCCACTGCATAGGACCCAGAAACCCACAGCTTTCTGGTCCCATCTTTTTCCCTTACAAGTTGTCAGTTTTCTGACACCATTCACGAGGGCTGTGTAGTCCACTGTCATCTCAGACTGATCCTTGTCAAGGCCAATGGCTTCTTGCTGTGAAAATACCAGCTAAAGAAACATTTCATTGTCCATTTCCTGTTAAAATCAGATTTTGTTGGTAAAAGATGCACTGAATTTTTGTATGTAATGAGTCTGATGTGTAATGGATCAAACAAAACATTTGTAAAACAAAAATTCAAAATCTAAGGACTGTTAATTCTTTAATATCCCTAGGCTTAGCTACATGAGCATTTTTAGCTGCAGGAAAATCTAAGTCACATTTTAAGAGCGACTTGAGGAGAGGCAGGTGAAGCCATAGAGTCACAGATCTTACAATGGCTTTGTGATTATAAGTGTGATAAGAGATCCATTTCGTGGCATTTGTAGATACAGCAGAGATCAAGTTGTTGTGTTGTTTCTAGGAGACAGATTGGCCACAGAGAAAAGTAAGGTTCAGTGTAGCAGTGACATGAACATTTTGGGAGATTAGCGAAACCAGCCAGATCCAAGACTCTTGAGTAATAGTTAAAGGTCTCCTAGACTGTTTCCATAATGGGAAAATCTTCATTGGACTCCTTGTCTCATTATTTATTGTTTACTACCTATTTAATTAAACTGGAACAACCGCTGCTATTTTATATAACCGCTGCTACTTTATTCTTTATTTATTTTCTTTATTTATTTTATGTATATTGTTACTATCTCTATGTTTGATGTGTGATGTTTAACTTGTTAACTTTTTTAACTTATGGTGCTGTACTCACTGGAAACCTGAATTTCCCTAAGGGAACTTCCCTACGGGATCAATAAAGTTTCTATCTATCTATCTATCTATCTATCTTCTCGCCTTAGATGTTATACGACAGCTTGAGTGCTTAAACAAGGCAAAAGGAAAGAAGAAAACCTCCAGAAGTTGTTTGGCAGGGAGGTGTCAACAATAAACTCCCTTGGTATGCAGACTATACAACTGTCATTGTGCATCAATAGCACGATGACATTTAAATAATGTCCCTCCCAATGATACTGCTAAACCACACCCTTGGCTGACAGAATCATTTTCATTTTCTCATAAGCTCTGGGTAGTGAAGGCTGTGGAGAGTATTGAGCGCATATCTCTTTTTTTGAAAAATTAATAGAGAAAATTAAAACAGAAAAGACTAAGAAGACGTATAGAAAAAGCAGGAGAAACAAAAGTGAGTATTTTAAAAAATGTTTTGTCAACTCTCGTTCTTGTGCATACCCTTGTGAAAATGAATGTACCCAGGGGTGAATTTCTGGGCAGTACCTTATCGGGTTAGGAACAAATTGCATTAGCCGGGATATAAAATAATAGTGGGACTTGACTTTTGAATGGCATTTCAAAATGTTACATTAAAGTAGATTAAATAATTTCAGACTAAATAATAATAATAATAATAATAATAATAATAATAATAATAATAATAATAATAATAATGTCTCAAACTCACTGTTTGATTTGAAATACAAATTTGACAAAGGAAAAACAATCAATTTGACACAACTTTCCAAATACTTGGAGATGATACAAAACTGAGAGGTTTAGCCAACAGTTTGGAATCTACTAAAGTAATCCAAGAAGATTTAAACAGAATCCAGAAGTGGGCAGAAACCTGGCAAATGAAATTCAATATAACTAAATGTAAAGTTCTACATGTGGGGAATAAAAACATAGGGCAGGATTACTTTATGGGTGGTACAAAATTAGAATGCGCACATGTAGAAAATGACTTGAGAGTAGTAGTTGATCAAGGCCTTTCAGGGTCTGGTCAATGTGATGTAGCAGTAAAAAAGCCAACAGGATGCAGGGATACATAGCCAGGAGTAATGAGTATAATATTGAGTATACTCACCCTATACAATACCCTTGTCAGACCACACTTAGAGTATTGTGTGCAGTTCTGGGGACCGTACTACAAGAAAGATATAGAGGCGCTGGAAAAGGTCCAAAGACGGGCAACCAGATTGTTTCTGGGTATAAAAGATAAGTGTTATGAGGAAAGGTTTGAGATGCTTGGACCTTCAAGCTTAGTAAAAGGAGGCTTATGGGATATTTGATTGAGGCTTTTAAATTTATTAAAGGAATTAACAAAGTGAACTACATGAAATTATTCAAGTTGAGTTCGGTTAGCAGAACGAGGGGGCATAAATGGAAACTGGCAAAGGGTAAATTTCACACAGACATTAGGAAATATGTTTTCACACAGAGAGTGGTCAGTGTGTGGAATAGCTTGCCTGGACATGTAGTGAAAGCAGAAACACTGGGGGTATTCAAGGCCTGGCTTTATACAGTGTTAGATACTATCTAGCTTTAAGGTAAACTAAGCATTAAGTACAGTTTAGTGGTCGGAATAGACAAGCAGTGTTGGGCTGAATGGCCTGTTCTCCTCTTATGTTATGTTATGTTATGTTATGTTATGTTATGCTATAAAACGAGACAGATATCAGCTTGTTTACCATGCCCTGCGTTCCCTTTCTTTCCTTCAGTGTTGCACTTGAGGATGGTGCTGGTTGGCAAGAGTGGAGCAGGAAAGAGCGCGTCAGGAAATACCATCCTGGGGAAGAAAGCTTTTAAAGAGGATGATTCCGCTGACTGTGTTACCATGGTTTCATCAAAGCAGAGTGCAGAGCGTTTTGGAAGGCAGTTCTCTGTGATTGACACACCTGGGCTTTTCAGCACATCCATGGATGAAGAACAAGTGAAAAAAGAAATAGACAAGTGCATCAGTCTGTCTGTCCCAGGACCCCTCGTGTTTCTGCTGGTGGTCAGGTTGGGCAGATTCATGCAGGAAGAGAAATCTGCTGTGCAGTGGATCCAGAAGCACTTTGGGGAAGAAGCCTCACTGTACACAATGCTGCTGTTCACAGGTGCCGATCAGATAAAGAAATCGGTGGATGTGTTTCTGGACCGTTCCAAGGAACTTCAGGACCTCATTAATTGCTGTGGTGGAAGATATCATATCTTCAATAATGATGATGAACAGAACATCACTCAGGTTACCGAACTGATGCAGAAAATAGAGAAGATGGTGCAGGAGAATGGAGGAGAACACTACACCAATGAGATGTACAAGGAGGCTGAGAGAAAGATCAGAGAGGAGGAGAAAAGGAGGAGAAGAGAAAATATGAAGAAAAGTTTGAAAGGAGCAGCAATTTGGGCTCTGGCAGTCGCTGCAGCTGTAGCAGTAACAAGGAATTAATATACTGTGATTGCAGCCTCACTGAAATGACTGTATAGAATTTGATTCCACTTCTTATATTTTAATCTTGGATTTCCTTGGCCTATGAACCTGTCTCTATTAAAGCACTCAATAGATGTATATGCATTATAATGTGTATACTTAAGAAAATCTCACCAGCCATTTAAGTTTGTACAGTCATGTGAAATCAAAAAGGGAGAAAACATTAATCAAGTCTTAAACTTCTGAAAGACAAAAAATGTTACGAAACAGGAAATGGTATGGTGTGAAAATTGTAGTGTCGAGACTGGAGCTTTTTTGAAAAATTAATAAAATATATTTAAAGTCAGATGTGCAGGACATAAAATGTGTAGATGAATTGTATAGTACTCTTATATTTTAGATGTGTATATATTTTTCCTAATATAACAAACATTATCATTATACTAATACTATAACCAATCAATAATTTTGATGACTTGAGCTAATAACTATTACTGTGGTTTACGTGGATGGAGCCTGTGCGTAGTTGGAAGGGGTTCTGCCTCAGCTCTCTCAGAAGTAATTAAACTAGCCTTATTAACCTTATTTAGGAATCAGTCGAGTGCAAACAAATGATGATTTGGTGATTTACTAGTGCCTGATGTAAATATGAAGCACAGATAATAATGAGATAAATGCTCAGGCAGACTGCCCCTCTGTGGGACTTTAACATACGTCTTTGCTGTGTGAAAGAACTCCCCGGCTGCAGAAAAATGAACACATTGATTTTTTTTAAAACCGTTTTCCTTGTATCCTGTTACCAATTTTTGGAGTCTTTCGCCATTGCGTTACATAGCTTGTTTGCTTAGCCAAACTGCAGTTCGGGAATAAGGATGGATATCAGAACGTGGCTTTGTAAGAAAAAACAAAACACCGTAGAGACCCCAGCCGATGCCAATAGCCCCAGCACAGCAGCAATGATATCGCCGAGCCCGAACTTAATCTGCTGGCTCCACCAGCCGCAGAAGATGGTCAGTGGTTAGAATCGTTCATAAATTATATTATTCTGCGTCTTGTAGACCTACGTTCCGAGTCCTCCGATTCGCTAAATTGTGCGAGGACACTCGGGTTTAATACTGGATTCACCACTGCTGTGAAATAAATGTATTATTAGGGGTCCAAGCAGTGAAGCTGATGGAACCCTATTGTATCTGTTAGGATTATTATTATTATTATTATTATTATTATTATTATCCGCTAAAAGTGTCTGAGGCTTAGCAACCATAAGTCCTAGAGCAACCAAATTTGGTAGGTGGGTTCCTATGGCCCCCCACTACTCAGGCACTACAAATCACTGAATTGCCATAACAAAGGGTCATGTGTAAAAGGCCATAACTCCCACACCGTATGTCAGATCAACACAAAACATCATTGACCTGTGCATCTGAACGTGCTCTACAACTTTGCCATTGGGACCACCTATGTCCGCCATATTGTTTGCCCGCCATTTTGACTTTTTTTGTTGCGATGTGGAAGCTTTCTGCGCTAAAATGTCTGAGGCTCAGCAACCATAAGTTGTAGACCAACCAAATTTGGTAGGTGGGTTCCTATGTAGAGAAGCGCTGCAGCTCTACATACATACCGGGATATCTAAATATTTAGACATGCCATCTAAGTGTTACAACATAGTAAAGGCCTTTACGGGAAGCGGCCAGGACACATCCACGGTGACGCAACTAAGTCATCCGACAGCGTCTCTTAGCACAAAATTGGCCATAAGTCATCAATATTTTATACAATCATCATGATATTCAGTAGATATGTTCAGTGAAGGTATATGATCATGAGGACAAAACCATTTTAAAATCGCTCCATAGGGGGCGCGATAGTGCCAATGCTTGGACCCCTCCCAACGCCGCTTGCGGCTTTAATTTCATTTTGAAACAGTAGTCTTGTGTTGTTGTTATTTAGCCTTTCAAAGGCTATTGCATGGTTAAATCAATGAATTTCATTAAACCTACCACCAGACCAATTTTAGGTGGTGACCTGGAAATCTGCCCCAAATATTCCTATTATGGCCATGACGCACAAACACATGGAAAAGGTAAGGTAGGGAATTGTTCTCATCCAGTCAAAACGCCATTATATTGCCACCCGCTGGATGGGGAAAAAAATGCAGAAATAGGCATAGCAGGATGATAACCTACTGTTTTACTACATAAAAAGATTTGCCCCCTCGCCATTTTTAACTGCCCCCTCAGTCATTTCATCCTGGCGCCGGGCCTGACACAGTGTACTGTATTTAATCACTATTTTGTTTCATTGAATGATTATTGATATGAAGTAAGTTAAATGAGTTAAAACTTTAGCGGTCATGCATACTGTATTTTCTGCATTGTTGAAAGGGATAGCATTACAGTAACTCATCTTCAATACCAATCAAGGAGCACTGATGTACAACTACTGTACCATGCTGAGTACAAGTGACTTTTGACATCATTGTTGGAGATTTGTGGAGTACTGTTTAGTATTGGTGCATAATAATAAACATTATTGTCACTGAATCCTAGTTTCGTGCACATGTAATTCTGTTTTTCTCCATTTGCACTCAGCAGTCCTAAAAACAGTATCTTTTTAATCCAATAATCACTTATTTTTTTCATGGAACTCTCCTCTTCAAGATTGTTTTCTTTATCTTAACAGGAGCAACAGGGGCTGTTTTTCAAACTTCAATTAAAATCATATACAAGGTCACAGTAGGTTTTACTTTTTGGAGTTCCATTTACATAAGCTATGAAGTTTTTGGCTACTTCAGAGCTCAGTCGGCACTTTAAAAATAAATAAATAAATAAATAAATAAATACATTTAAAGAAAAACAATGTCCGCATTAAAATTCGGTATGGTACAGCTAAAAATATTTGGAAAAAGATACAATGATGGTCAGATAAAGCCAAGTCATCAATAGATGATAACATTTATGTTAAACCCATGTAATATGACCGGGTGTGGCCGGTAATCCACACAGTCCAATAGACTTTCCATTGCTCTGATATCTTCCTTATTATCAGCACGTCGGTTAAAATCACAAACTAAAATACACCTATCAAAGTTGAATGACTGACAGCAGAACTGAAAAATCTTTCAGAAGAGTGGAGAGATATTGTTCTGGAGGTCTGTATGTTTTCATTGCCAGCAAGGGAAACTGACATGTCAACATAGCGGCCATAATGGGCATTTCAACATATGCCAGTCGCGTCATTTTTCCCCCAAACCACGCTATATCAACAAGATTTACCGCATCGCACAAACCACGCCCCGTAGTTGCATTAGTCAACACACGTGTAGCGGCACCGTTACTGTAATTGTGGACTTTTCAGCAATCTTCCTTGTCTTGAGTTGGACGGCGAGAGCTCTGACGGGAAGCGCTCTACTGGGAAATTCCGCTTGCGTGAACAGTCCGGATATGGAGAATGCTTTCACTTCCCAGTGAAAGCATACCTTATTGTTCCTGTTCTTTCTCTAAATCAAACATCGCTGTTCTTTGCTCCTGTATGACTGGTTTTTTATATCTGGTAAGTGTTTACCGCATTTCCAGCCAGAATTTGAAAACGCATCGGGCAGTGTGCGAACTATGAGAATGCTGCTGAAATAAGTGTTTTTAAAAACTAAGTAGGCCATATGATAAAGCAGGAGATATGGTAAAATGATCTGCATATTTGTTAGTGATTAATATTTATCCTGGCTTTGAATTCACGCGTTTCGCTGGATACTTTATTATACATCTTACTGTTGCGGGATTTTGGGTATTTACATTTCGGCATTTCACAGACGCTCTTACCTGGACTGATTTATTTTATACAGATTATCCGGCATTTATACGGTTAAATATTTTTACTGAAGCAATTCAGTAAGTCCTGCCTTGGTCAAAGGTACAACGGTAACGCCCCTTCTAAGAAATAATGTTCAGATGGAGAATTTAGTTGAGAAAGAGAGATGGATTAATTTTACTATAAAAACTTTTCTTTGGTATATTTATGGAGGCACTAACTGTATTGTTTGTTCCTTGTCTTGTAGAGAGTGTCAATTATCCAGCTGTTTATTTATTTATTTATTTATTTTTGAATGCCTGTCATTGAAATGGACCTAGTGAACAACAGTTCATCACATGTTACTTGGCTGAGACTGTGTGCTTGTGTGTATGTGTTGCTTGCTTAACCCAGGCTGTATCTCCTTAACCTTGAATATCTGGTCATAGCGAATGTGGTAGGAGGGGTCACGGCATAAACCTTGCTAAATGAATGTTTTATGGTTTTGGGATTACACTTGTAAATGTAATTGTAAATGCAAAAGTCACAAGTTGACATCATGAGTCCACTGAATGTAGGACGTGCCTGGTATTGACATCCTTCAATGAAAAGCCACAGTCAAAAATTCCCTTTCAGTTGAATTCCCCTTTCTCAGTATAAACAAGGGAAGGTGGCGTCTGTAATAGTGCCCCTAGTGGCAGCTGCCACAGGTGTTTTATTGTTTTTTATTGTACAGTCAGGGTGAACTTTATTAGTGTTAAAAATACAGGTAAATCAGAGTTGAACTGGAAGCGGCTTTTTTTTCTTCTTTAATTGTATAGTATACAAGTCCCATTATTTCTGTTCCATTTGTTTGTATTCATTTTGTGCTATTATATATCTGACTTTTATCCACCCGATTTTCCACTTTGTCTAGTGAGCTGAGATGGCTGGAGTCCGGTCCTTGCTCGTTTTCACTCTGGATGATCTGCTGGCAGAGGATCTGCGGAGGTTTAAGTTTTGGCTCTCGAACGATTTGCCTGAGGGCGTTAAGCCCATTGGAAAGGGCAGACTGGAGAACAGAGGCGTGGTCGACATGGTGGAGCTGATGGTGGAGGTCCACGGAGAAGAAGGTGCTGCGAAGGTCGCGCTGCATGCCCTGAGGAAGGTGGACCAGAACGACCTCGCGCAGAGGCTGGAGAAAGAGCACGGTAAGCATCTGCTTCTGTCTCAGTTTGGTCTTTGGACTGCGCCTGACCTTGTGTGAATTATTTTCCTTGGGATGATTTCACGGCCCCATATGCCTTTATGAACTCCATTACCCACCTGTCTTTCATTTTTGTTGGGGGAGGGAAAAAAGAAAAGAAAGCCAGTTTATTTCCATTAGTACTACTACATTGAGAGTGCTTTAATTTGTATGTCTGAAAGTGTACACAGCAGTGATTTTAAACAACATGAAGAGGATGTGGAGAAATGTTTTATTTTTTCCCCGTGGATTAGTGTTTTCTGAGGTGTAGCACAAGAGAATTGAAAACTCTCCAGGCAGTAAATGAGGCCCTAGGTTTAGCATTAACTATTATGTGAAGTGAGGATTACTCAGTTGTAATGAAGTCTTTGTGCGGTAAAGCTATTGAATGGCAGGGTTTATGTTCACTCTTTTGATGCAATCTCCTGTCATCCTGCATTGTAAATGGGTGTGTTCTCCCCACAGAGAGGCCTGGGGAGAGGCTTGGTCCTCCTGATTTGAGGATGGTGCTGGTCGGTAAGAGCGGAGGAGGGAAGAGCGCATCGGGAAACACCATCCTGGGGAGGCAAGCTTTTAAATCGGAGTTCTCCCCCAGCTCAGTGACCAGGAGCAGCGAGAGGAGCGACGGGGAGACCCAGGGGAGGCGCGTTGCTGTGATCGACACCCCAGGGATCTTCGACACTTCCATGCCGGAGGAACAGGTTCGGCGCGAGATCGAGAGGTGCATCGCCCTGTCCGTCCCGGGCCCGCACGCGTTCCTGCTGGTGCTCCGCCTGGGCCGGTTCACGCAGGAGGAGAGGCGCGCCGTGCGCTGGATCCAGGAGAGGTTCGGGGAAGAGGCCGCGCGGTACACGGTGGTGCTGCTCACGGGGGGAGATCAGCTGGACAAGCCGGTGCAGGAGTTTCTGAGCGTCAGCCGCGACCTCCAGGAGGTCATCGGCAGCTGCGGCGGCGGCTACCACGTCTTCAGCAACAGAGACGCCCGCGACGGCGGCGCTCAGGTCTCCGAGCTGATGCGCAAGGTGGACGAAATGGTGGAGAGGAACGGAGGAGGGCACTACACCAACGATATGTACCAGGAGGTGGAGAGAAGGCTCAGAGAGGAGGAGAGGAGGAGGAGAGAAGAAGAAGAGGAGAGAGAGAGGCAGGAAGAGGAACGGATCAGAGCGGAGGAGGAGAGGAGGAGGAGAGAAGAAGAGGAGAGAAGGAGGCACGAAGAGGAAAGGATCAGGGCGGAGGAGGAGAGAAGGTGGAGGGACGCTGAGAAAAGGATCAGAGAAGAGGAGGCGAAGAAGAGGGAAGAGGCGGAGATGAAGATCAGAGAAGAGGAGGCGAGGAAGAGGGAAGAGGCGGAGATGAAGATCAGAGAAGAGGAGGCGAGGAAGAGGGAAGAGGAGGTGGAAAAGATTAGAGAAGAGGCTGAAAGACAGAGAATGATGCAGATTGAGAAGAAGGAGGAGAAGAAAAATCGTGGGGAAAGTAAATTTATGAGGGAAACAAAAAGAGTGAGAGATGATGTCCTTAATTTTTTCAGATGAGCTATCCAAGTATAGTTTACTTGAATGACCCAGTAATAATGACAATAAATCATAGGCTGTTCCCTCTAAACTGCTCCTGATCTCATTACCTCAAGCTGATGTCACACTGATGTTCATTTTTTTCAAAATAATGCTGGTATATCAGAACAAATCATTGGACCTCATTCATGAAACATGCATACGATCACATTTGATCGTAAACTGTGTGTTTCCATGAACATTTCGGAATTCATCATTTCTTTTCTTATCTGTGTTTGTCCATGGCTGTTTCGTTATGCTAATCGTGTGACCAGGATTGTGCATTAGATTTACAAACAGTCGGCATTCATCATCTCAACTCACAAAACAGTTCCACACATGCGTCACGAATCCCATATTGGTTTTTCGTAGGAACGTTTTTAAGAACAAAAGTAAGAATAATTTAAGAAAAGTTTTGTGAATGAGGCCCGTTGTGTTTGTATTTGTGTCTATCAGGTACAGTAGGGAAATACTGCTTCACTTTGTAACATTGCATGGGATAAGCTTCACAGGCAAAATTCCAGCAACACAGGAGAATCAATTGTGCCGGTGTTGTTCTGAACCACAAGATGGTGCTTGTAACATTTCCTTATTTTTCAGTATAGTTTGCCCTTTTGTAATAAAGAAAATGAGACTCACGATATGAAGCCTAGTTTTCTTTACATGGGATATGATTTCATGATTTAGGTCAATTCTGAATTTTGAAATTGATTCTAATTCAATTGAATTTGAATTGCAGCTTTTTCCACAGGTTGAGAATTTATTTTTGTGGCGGTTGATTGTTTGTACTTTGAAATTGAAATTGTTTTATGAAATTGTATTGTAACTGTAAAAAGGTTATTAAATTTTGTGTGCATAGTTCACATTTTGTGTACGAGAATTTTATTTATTTTTTATTTATTTTATGTGTTAGGGCAATTTTATTTATTTTTTATTTACCTGGCCATGTCTCCAGATGAAAATGAAATCTATATGGCACTTTACGTGTCAAGTTGTACCAGTGACAGAGAGAAAGAACCCAAAAGGAACCCAAACTAAAACAATTTTGGAAGTAATGGTCTCAGTTACAGACAAGCCTTTACGCTACCAGAATGATATGGAGGATAATATAATCAGATACAAATTCTAAACATAAGTTAGGGACTTTAAAGTCATTGGTGCCTGAAATCCAAAATGCTCTAATTTCTAAACGCAATGATTTTCTTAAATTTCAATTAAACTAGGCCTAACTGTTAACTGTAACTGTTACTATAACAGTAATGTTATGGCAACCTATCTTTGGTGCAGTTTCTCCCTCTTCTAGCCTTCTTTTTTAAAGAAGTTTTGTGCCACCACCGGCTTCCAAAAACGTAGTACTTATCATAAATAATGCTTATACTATTTTAAATATTACCATGGATATGAGATGTTAAAACGTCATCAGTTGTTTTCTGTCATCATGTTTTAAGAAATGCATTCTGAGAAATTTAGTTTTCAAAATATGTAAAACAATGATTACATGCAGGCTTATCTTTAAATATCAGCAAACTGGAGTACTAAACTACTAAACTGGAGTGTTCGTGGAGTGGTCTGCTTATCTTTGTTGGGCCCACAAATTTTAAGAAGACTGAAATGTAGAGGCAAGCCAAATTTATCTGAGCCTGAAGACATGCTCTAGAAAATTCTTCCAATGATCATCTTGCAGTGGCTTAATTTTTAGAAATCAAGCAAGCAGACGAGTGAGAGGTCACAGAGCTGAGGCTGATAAACCAGTAGCCCTGAGAGCGCAAGGGAGGGAAAGCAAGAATGAAAAGAGAGGTGGGAGGAAAAGAGAAATAGTGGAAAGATTATGGGAGGAAAAGGATCAAAACAATCTATGGGTCACGGTGGCTGAACTTCAGTCAGAACCAGCCAAGAATGGACAAAGCCAGCAAGCTGTAATAAAGCCATCTGAGATCATAAAGATTTCAAAAGGGCCATCGTAAATCACCCTTTTGCGCCAAGCCTGAGCGTTCTTGAACAGAGCAGCAAAGAAGGATAGTAATTTAAGGGAAGAATGAAAAGACATATCTGGTGGCTGGAGTGCAAAAGATGAAGGACAAGAGGACAAGAGTGCGGGTGGGTGGGTGGCTGGGCCGAATGGAGGGAGGGTTGTAGGGAACGAGAGAGAGAGAGAGAGAAAGAAAGAGAGAGAGGTGGGAGAACAGGGCGCCATTGTGCTGAAACACCAGGCACTGGGAGACACACTCGGGGTGCATTCACACATCGTCGTCGCGGCACGGGCACACACAGGCACACACACACACACACACACACACACACACACGAGCGAGCGCGCGCGCACTCATCCGACACTACGGCCGGCTGGCATCGCGCAGGGCTTCTCTCCTCTCTCTTTTGCGCCCGCTGATTCGAGCGCTCACCCGCGAAACTTCGCTCTCTCGTCCCGCCCGGTCCCGGTCTCTCGGCTCTGCTCCCGAACCGAACCCCCAACGCAGGACGCTCCGCACCAGGACGTCGCCCCGCTGGCTGGTGGATCTCGCCGTGTCGCTCGTGAGGTAAATTGGCTTGCATCTTTTCAGCAGTCGTTAGCTCCCCATGTTGGTCTTCGAATATACAGCCAAAGGAAACTGTGAAGTTCCCAGCTGACAGGGAAGGCAAAATATTGTGTCTGTCTTAGTCGACATGGAGGGAATTGTTCATTTGTTTACCATGGCTATCAAGTGTGGAAAGTGAGGGCCTATTTCTAGCTATTAGGTTTACACGCCAAATTAACATTGTTGGATTGGCTGTTTAATGGCAGTGCCAAGTGCTTCTTCTGTCATACTGAAGCGCACAGAATACATCCTTCGCCATCATTTTGGGCACCAGTTCCCGAAACTAGGACAGTCGTGATATTTAAAGTTTGATATTGTGTGAGACTTTGAGAAAATGGGGAAAAGCGTCCGTAGGTCCGTGAGGGGAATTGTCCACAATGCTGGACAGTGGACATGGTCCAGTAATGGCGCTCAGTCTTGCTCGTTTCTGGATCCTCCTCCGTAACTCGGGCACCAACAACAATTGTAGCTGTGGCGACGTTTGGGGTTTGATTTTGAGATGCGGGTCTGTTAAGCCCACACTGCGTCGCTCCAATAATGGCCCCTTGTGTTCAGAGGCCGCTCGTGGTTTTTTTTTTCTGAGATGGTCCCCTCGCTCGGCCGGGCGCTGCCCGACTCCCACTGCCCCGTGAAAAGGGACCATTCTCTCCTCTTCGCTTGTTGACCGCACGCCGAGCAACGCTGATTTTACAGCCCTGAATCTCCACGCCGAGGCCAGGAAGAGATACGTTCAGACGTGATGCAGTGGAAACCGCTAAAGCAGTATAGCTGATGCGGTGGGTTGACGGAAATGGGAGACATTAGAAGGGCCTTCTTTGATACTAATGGTACATTTACAAAACGGCGCCGATGAACTCTCTGTTGATTAGAGAGCTCAGCTGTACCGTCTCTTTGAACTTATTTTGTCAGAACATAAGCATTTTTTTTTGTATATTCCTATATTTTACCATTACATTACACAACAGGCATTTAAAATATGCTCTTATCCAGAGCGACTTACACGACTTTTTACATAGCATTTACATTAGCAAACATTACCAAACAGGAACTTATATGTACTGTGTATGTATGATCTAGTTTTGTGTGCATCTAATGTTGTTTTCATATGCTATCACAATGTGGGAAAAGAACTAAAACATATTTCTAACCAGTTCTGCAGATGTGATTATTGTCCTGTGTGTGGTACAGTTCTGAGCTCGTAGTAAACAGATTCAGGGTGTGATTGAAGGTCACGGTTGTAATCGTGCTTTTGTTTCTTCTAACCCAACCCCCCCCTCCCCCTCCTCCAGTTGTTTCCTTCATCACTGTGAGCTGTGAGAAAGAGGAGGAAGACAGACAAGACCTTATAATAATATAATAAAGTATTATGTATAATAGTATATGTAATATATAATATAATTATTATCACAATACGACCTTACAATAAGACCTTGAAGTCTTATTGGCTGTGCTCTACGGTCTACCCTTTTCTTGTAGCCTCTTGTCCCCTGAGAGGGGAACAGAGAACGAGAGAGTGAGACAAAGAGTGAGAGTGAGAGAAAGCTGGGCGGAGTTAGTTGACTGAGGAAGCAGCGAGAGGCTAACAGCCCGGCCCGTGTAAGTGTTGGAAACAGAAGCGGATCCAGCGCACCCCCTGCTCCGTCATGGCCTCCACGGGCCTGCAGCTCCTGGGCCTGGTCCTGGCCCTGCTGGGCTGGGTGGGCGGGACCCTGGTGTGCGCCGCCCCCCTGTGGCGGGTCACCGCCTTCATCGGCAACAACATCGTGACGGCGCAGATCATCTGGGAGGGCCTGTGGATGAGCTGCATCGTCCAGAGCACGGGGCAGATCCAGTGCAAGGTGTACGACAGCCTGCTGGCGCTGCCCAGCGACATGCAGGCGGCCCGCGGGCTGTCCATGCTGTCCGTGCTGCTGAGCGGCCTGGCCTTCGCCCTGGGCGTGCTGGGCGTCAAGTGCACCAAGTGCCTGGGCCGGCAGCACCTGAAGGCGCGGATCAGCCGCGTCTCCGGCATCATCTTCGTCCTGGCGGGGTTCCTCTACCTCGTGCCCGTCTGCTGGACCGCCCACTCCATCATCCGGGATTTCTACGACCCCCACGTGGCCGCCCCGCACAAGCGGGAGCTGGGCCCCGCCCTCTACCTGGGCTGGGGGGCCTCGGGGCTCCTGCTGGTGGGCGGGGCCCTGCTCTACTCCGGGTCCAGCCCACCGGGGGCGCCCTCCTCGCCCACCTTCAGCGGAAGCAGCGAGGACAGCCCCCGCCGGGTGCCTGGCGGGGCCGGCCAGGTGAAGGGGTACGTGTAAACACCACCCCCCCCACCCCCGCCCACTGCTTGTCACTGCACATCTCCCAATCGCCAACCCCACCCCCCACCTGAAACCTGACACACCTGGGCCTTGAGAGCACCACCCACCCCCCATCCCACCCACCCAGTTCTCTCACTGTCAGCCTCATAAATAATTTCATTTTCCCTGTATATCATTGTCTGTAGTGTTTATGTTTTTCTGAGAAGAGGGTGTGAAGAGAAATGTGAACTTTTTATTTTATTTTGTTTTGTTTTTATTCCACATCTGATCTCATTTGATAACCCCCTTTCACTGCGTGTGTGTATTTTTTTCTCTCTGTAAACACAAATACAATAAAGCCTTTTTGGTCTTTCAGCATGTTTGCTTAAACATTTGTTTGTATGTCTAGCGAGTCTGGCTAAGAAACAGTCATTTCCCAGTGTTGAAATCATAAGAACAATTTATCGCAATATGCAGCTGTGCAAACATACTGGACTTTATTTAGGTGTTGGGTACAGTAACAAGTGCAGGGTGTGAGCTTGGGCGGCATTATCGCAGATTAGGTCCTGATATTGAATTGATATTGTAGCCTGATGAATGGATCATGTAAGCCTTTGTTATGGGTTGTGTATTGGTATGGAGTGGATGATGTAAGCTATATACTGGAATGGATTGTGGATGGCTGAACGAAGATTGATAGTGGAGAGCGTGGGGGCAGGAGACACCATATGAGTCCCTGTC
>NC_057949.1:24263904-24326404 GCF_018555375.3 Anguilla rostrata
AGCTTTTACACTTCGCAGTTTAATGTGTTTCCTTCAGATAGCCATTACAGAAGAAAGGAATGTAGAATAAAATATATATCTGATATATATGAATGGAACTCCATTCAAGATAAATTAACTGATAAATACATTTCCTTTGCTATAGTACCTACTTAAAGGCTACAGTAGTGGTAGTAACATCCGAACTAACTGTTGTAGGCTAACGTTAACGATGCATGGTAGTCCTGCAATCATATTTACAAACAGATTTTTTTATGAGAACCCATTTTGCCTCTAGAGGGCAGGGTGGTGAACATTCTTTATAGAAAAGCCATTCCCAAAATAATTACGCTCTCAGCTCCGAGGCTGAGGGCATCCTTGGATCAGCTAACCACACCATCGTTCAGATCTCAACGCCTCCGTAGCATAGATTTTAAAACTGATCCGCGGTCAGCTTCGAGACAGCAAAGCATACGGCACCGGGAAGCAGGAAGTACGTAATCCTGGTCAGGGACTGAAAAACAGGAGCCAGTCGCGTCTCGTCAGCAAGTCTGAATACAAGATCAGCTATGGGCAAAGGAGGAGGCACTTTTGAGCGGTTGCTCGGTAAGAGCTGTAACTGACTGGTCGAGCGTTGTGTAGCATACTGTGATTTTGGTATTGTTTGGCAGTTATTTGGGTTGTCGTTTTTCCTTAGCGCCAGCTTGCTATAACAGGCCTGGGCGTAATCATTCGCCCTCTGCCGCTTGTCAGCCCCGATCTTACTAGTCAAGATGGACCGAGCAGTCTCATTTTCACGCCAGACTGGAATGCCAACATGTAGCCGGTCTACCGAATACAACTAATTTACTAACCTGAACTGTTTGTTAGTTAGCAGTTACAGTCAGCTGTTTGATACTGCCTAGTTCTGGGGAACAGTCCTGGGTTTTGGTCGGCTTTGTTTGTTTTAGCCAGCTGACGGTGGCTCACTAGCAAACGATGCATAGCTAACTAGCTAGCTAACGTGTAACCCTAGCTAAATTAACTAGTAACAACTTATTTGGGTACATGTTTAGCTCCTTAAAATGAACTGACTTGCACTGCTAGTTAACCATTTTTAAACCACCTTAATTGTGTCACCTCAATTGTGTCAGTACGTTGTAGCTGGCCAGCTCAGGATTGGTATTTGAGCCCAGATGACCCTGCCAGCTAAGTTAGCTAAACAGATAGATCTGTCATTAACTAGCTAATTTTCAACTAACCGCTTTAGCTAATACAAGTAAATTAAGTTAACGTTAGTCTAAATTTATCTGAAATGATTCTTGAAACACTACGCTGATAAATATTCCCAGTTCCGTTTAGAATTGTGGAAGAAAGCGTTAGCTAACCTGGATATAATCTTAAATTACAAACAGTTAGGCCTATATGATATTTGAAGTCTGGCTGGTTATTCAGCAAGACAGCTTGGTAGCCTTTTTGTCAAAGTTTGCGGACTTGATTAAAATTAGTAATGTTAGCTCACGTATTCTAATTTGCTAACTTGCGAGAGATATTTTGGTATAATTTTTTTTTATCATTGTGGTCTGTTAATGGTAACTGCATTAGTTAAGAGAGCTTGCTTATCTGATGCAGATAAGTTACCATTCACTGTGCTGACACAGAAGCTAGCAAGCTATGCAACTAAACGAGGCCTGCTAAACTTGCTTATGATTCATACATTTGCCATTGTCACATTGAAATGTTGAGAAATAAAGGACTCTGAAGTACACCGTGAATGTGTCCTGTGGTGAAATCATATTTTGGATATCGATGTTATCTAGTTGACCATGCTTTCTCAAGCGTAACTTTCTTTGAGTACGTTCAACCTGGCTAGCGGTGTGGCTTTTGAGTTATCCCTTGGTTGCGGTGACAGACACCATATTGCCTTCGGTATAACTTAGTACTTTGGTAATAAGATCGGAGTGAGTTTAATGATTAACACAAGCGAAGGACTTTGACCTCACACATTGTTTCGTGATTATTTATTGAATTCATAATCATTTCCGTGACCAGTTCCACCAGAATGATTTCTGATTTTTAATAACCTTGCCCAGTTGTTCAATTTAAGCTCCCCTTCTGCGAATTTGGTCCTGCACCCAACAGTACTGCTTAAACTGCTCTTCATAATTGCTGCAAATTTTGGCAGCTGTTCCTTTCACAAAAGCACAATGTATCTATTATCTATAAACGGACAACCTTCCTGTTTGTGTTACTGTTCATTCAAATGTAGGTGCTGTGACAGGCCGATTTGCATTAGGGATTGATTTATATCAGTTACATGGAAATGACTGGCTATCAGTCCACAGCCTCCCTGATATGCTTAAATGAGTGTTTGGAGTTGTTCTATTGGACCCCTCCTTCATGTGTGGCATAGGTAACCAAATAGCATCCTTTTTTGTATTTTAAAAAGCCAGAGTCTATTTGCACATTATTTGTGTTGATCTTCGTGCTAGTTTTTGGTGGAGTTGCTTGGCAAACGGTCTGTTATCAGATCCAGACCATGCTATTGGAAGCTGTGGCTAGGAATCTCACAGGGTAGAATAGCCCTGGTCTTATCCTCCCCATGTGAGGAAGGGTTTCAGTCGGAAGGATATCTTTGTCTTTATCATGCATTAAGCAGTCCACTGCTCTAGTTGATCTGGTACCTACCGCCTGCCAGGACCACCTCTGTATGTAGAGCATTACTTCATTGCAATGGCTGTGCAACTCGGATGGTGGACTGTAGAATGGAACGTAGTGGTCACAGAAGGAATCAAGTCTGTTATAACTCAGTCTTACTGTAGTGCTGAAAACAGGCTGACTCATTATACCCCTTTCCCATGGTAGACCATTGCTGCTGTTGTTGGCTTGCTTACAGGAATTATGGGTGAAGTTGGAATCACTGTTTTTCTTGGGCTGATATAATGGTTGTCTCTTTTTGTAGCCAGTGTGCAGGTGCTGTTTAGCCCATGTTAAAAATGAGTTCCAACTTTGAAACTGGGTGTGGTGGGAATGCACGGCTTGCGCTGCACTGATAATTTATTTATCTCTCTCTCTCTGTCTCTGTGTCTGTCTCTGTCTCTCAGATAAGGCCACCAGTCAGCTTCTACTGGAGACAGACTGGGAATCCATCCTGCAGATCTGTGACCTCATTCGCCAAGGAGACACCCAGTGAGTGCTGTCAGGCCCCACAGAACTGACCTTTACACCCCACAGTGACCCCTCTACCCCATAGAGCTCACATTTCCACCCCATAGAACTGACCTTTAAACCCCACACTGACCCCCGTACCTGATAGAGCTCACCTGTACCCCTCATTGGCCCCTGTGCCCCCAGAGCTGACCTTTAAACCCCATACAGATCCCTGAACCCCACAAGATTGACCTTTCAACCCCACACTGACCCCTGAACCCCACAGAGCTGATCTTTCAACCCCACACCGACCCCCTGGACCCCACAGAGCTGATCGCTAATGTTTTTTTAATCTTCCTAAAAAAGAACATCTGGAAACCTTTTGTCATGTTATGGTGTGTTTATGGGAAAAGCTGACGGACAGAATGCTCCCTGTCCTCCTTCTGCAGAGCGAAGTACGCCATCGGTGCCATAAAGAGGAAGGTGAACGACAAGAACCCACACGTGGCTCTGTACGCCCTGGAGGTGGGTAGGCTGTTTGCCAAAACAATTTTTAACAACATCTTGAGTGTGAAACGTTGAGCAGAAGTTTTGTGAATTCAGTTAGAAAATTCTTTAGATGAATTAAGAGCCCAGCAAGTTAAGAAGTAAAGCATCTTTTACCCTTCTGTGAGTAAACTCTTCCGTTACCCTCGCCGTGATGAGATGGTTACTACGATCCTTACTTCACTCTAGTGTGAACCTCTGCACCTTGAACTGATGCACTTGTTGTATGTCGCCCTGGATAAGAGCGTCTGCTAAATGCCTGTAATGTAATGTAATGTTAGCCCTCGCAAATGCGTAGATGGCTAAGCGAAAACACGCTGCCTGTTTGAGCGCTGGGCTGATGGTGCTTCCGTCGAGCAGGTCCTGGAGTCCGTGGTGAAGAACTGCGGCCAGACTGTCCACGATGAGGTGGCCTGCAAGCAGACCATGGAGGAGCTGAAGGACCTCCTCAAGGTGACACTTGCCAAATTTGCCCCCTTGAAACCTCCAGTCTCCACCACGCCTCATTTCCTGTCGTCATCCCACCCCACTTCTCGGGAGTTTGTAATCAGTAAAACAGGAATCTAAGGGCGACCAACACAGTGACCATATGACACTGGGTGTCCTTTAATGCAGCATTAAAAAATCGAGTGACTGATCAATTAAGGAATTTGGTTTTGTTTCATTCTTGTTGTTACCCTATGTTATATCTTGTATTCAGTTACAATTGAAACATACACATTTCCATCATGTTCTTACACTCATCTCTTGGTGGGTTGGCCAGATTTGCCTCTGGCTTTTTACTCCTGCTCCTTCATGGACTCCTTATTTAGTCCTGTGTTTTACCAGTGTGGTGTAATGAAGTATGTCTGTGTTTCACTGAGCATAATGCATGGGTGGCATGCTTGCCCCTACTCAGTGAGTGGTGTGCTTTCCCCGCTAGAAGCAGACGGAGCCGAACGTGAGGAATAAGATTCTGTACCTGATTCAGGCCTGGGCCCACGCCTTCCGCAACGAGCCCAAGTACAAGGTGGTGCAGGACACCTACCAAATCATGAAGGTGGAGGGTGAGTGGAGAACTATACTCTCTCTCTCTGTCTCTCATACACCCTGTTTGATTGGAGCGTTACTTTTGATTGTGCTTTCCTGATTGGAGGACTGCATCTTTGTCTGTGACCGATAATAGAATTGCGTGTGTTCAGCCAATCACCTCTCTTCCCACAGGTCATGTGTTTCCCGAGTTTAAAGAGAGCGATGCCATGTTTGCAGCGGAAAGGGTGAGGCCATTGCCGCGGTCGTGCGTCTGCACGCCTCCGAATGTACTGCCGAGTTGAGGAGGCTTCACCAAGGATTTATGACTGATATTCGTGATGTGTTTCTTGCTCTTTGTTTCTGTCTTCATCTGTCTCTCCCGTCGTCTCTCTCTCTCCTTCTCTGCCTCTGCAGGCCCCTGATTGGGTGGATGCTGAGGAGTGTCATAGATGTCGAGTTCAGTTTGGGGTCATGACCCGAAAGGTAGAAAGGCGCACGTGCTTGTGGGACGTCGTGTTAACATCCGTGTGTGAGGGATTGTTAGAGTAGTGTTGCTCTCTCTACGTTCCTTCTTTGCAGCACCACTGTCGGGCGTGTGGTCAGATCTTCTGTGGAAAGTGTTCCTCCAAATACTCCACCATCCCTAAGTTTGGCATCGAGAAGGAGGTCCGCGTGTGTGAGCCCTGCTTTGAACTCCTCAACAAGTGAGTCTGCAGGCCTGACACTGTATCCAGATCAGTAATCGCCTGCACTGCTGGTCACCTGCAGGCCTGACACTGTATCCAGATCAGTAATCGCTTCCACTGCTGGTCACCTGCAGGCCTGACACTGTATCCAGATCAGTGTCCACTGTGGTCACCTGCAGGCTGCACTGTATCAGATCGTAAACGCCTGCACTGCTGGTGACTGCAGCTGACACTTATCAGATCAGTAATCTCCTCCACTGCTGGTCACCTGCAGGCCTGACACTGTATCCAGATCAGTAATCGTCTGCACTGCTGGTGACCTGCAGGCCTGACACTGTATCCAGCCTGCACTGCTTTGGCTGCAGGATCTCTTTAAATGCTGGAAAAAAAAAAAAAAATGCTCCTGCATATCCCTGGGATTTCTTAGTGGAACATGTTTTTATTTATTAATTGTTTGAAATAAACATTTTTAGTTATATATTAATAGAAACATGTTACACATACGGATAGGACCGGGGGGGTGGTGGTGTAAGGATCTGGGTGTTGTTGAGGCATTTGGACTGGATTTGGAACTAGAACACGAGTCGGTTATTGGACTCAGCACATTTTTAGACATTTGTTACCTCATTAATGACTCCGTTCAGAAATTCTGCCCTTGGCTCTCAGTAACCAGGTCAGTACATTTTTACAGTTTGGAAAGACCATTCAGTTTCCTATTGAAGTGATGAGGGGGAAAAAACAGACCACGTTGTCTAAAGGAACAAAGGGTACCACTGACCCTCAGGTTCCTGAAAGCTGAGCTGTGAATTGATTGATGGGCAAGCATGTCGTTTTTGTGTACAGCCCAAAGACCCTCTTTTCCCATCTACTCAACTGTCTGTCCCTCCCTGTTTCCACCCCCCCCCCCCAGGAAAACAGAAGGGAAGCCGACAGCCACCGGGCCGGCGGAACTCCCTCCAGAGTATCTGACCAGCCCTCTTTCCCAGCAGTCTCAGGTGAGTGCATCATGGGTAGTGTAGTCCACATATTTAACACATAGGAACTAATATTACATGTGCTTTTAGTTGTAGGATTGGTGGCTCTTCTCCCCTCAACGTCATGTCTGTGCTCTTAGTTTTCCTCTTATTTATTTGTTCTTTTTTTCTTTCCTGCTTGTAATTTGTTGTTGACCCCTTCTTCAATAATCAGTGAGTGTGGGAGCCCTATGAAGGTGTTCATCTTCTCCATAGTGATGAAAGATGTCACAAAGCCAAACAAAACATAATATCCATGACTCACTCTTTTTAGTCGATCCTTGCTTTTTGCCTGGGAAGTCTGACTGACAGCTTACTGTAATGCCTCCCATTATAGGACTAATGAAACCTGCCTGCTGTTTTGACCCTGTTCTCCTGATTCCCTTATTGGTAATATGAGTTTCATGTTATTGTGAGGGGGCATAAATGTGGTTAAGGCAGAACTGAAAGAAGCTGCACCACAGCAACCTCAGTAGGGTGTCAGCTGTGTCAGCATGTGATCATCTGAAAATGTAAACGGTAGACGGGGGATGTATTTAGAAATGAGAAGAAACTGAAACTACCCCCTCTCTCCCAGATGCCCCCCAAGAGGGACGAATCGGCACTGCAGGAGGAGGAGGAGCTTCAGCTGGCCATCGCCCTATCACAGAGCGAGGCTGAGGAGAAGGAGAGAATGGTGAGACGAGCGCGAAGGCGACGCGTGCACGCACTGGTGTTTGGCGTTGGTTTTTGGTAACTGCGGCGATGCTGAGGTTTTGGGTGGCGCGCTCTCCTCCACAGAGGCAGAAGCCCTCGTACTCCTCGTACCCCAAGGTGGAGCCCACCCCGGCGACGTCCTCGGCCCCACCGGTCAGCACCCTCTACTCGGCCCCTGTGGTGAGAGCCGGGCTGCCTGTCCAACACCAGCTCCTGACCTCACACCTCTGGGCATCAGCGCCGTTGGTGCACTACCGCACACCGAGCGCGCTACCGCACCTGGAGCGCACTACCACACCTAGTGCGCACTACCACACCATGCGCACTACCACACAAAGAGTGCTACCACACACCGAGCGCACTACCACACCATGCGTGCTACCACACAAAGAGTGCACTACCACACACCGAGCGCACTACCACACCATGCGTGCTACCACACACCGAGCACGCTGCCACACAACGAGCGCACTCACACGCTTCTGACCTCATCCATCATCCGTTGTTATGCAGTCAAGCTCTGTTCTCGGCTGTTGTCGTGCATTGTGGACGTGTGCTGCATGCTGTGTTGTAAGTTCGTTGGGAAAGTGCGACATTAAGGCCCATCTCCCCTTCCTTCCGAAAGATTTCTGCTCACCGGTTTAACGAAGAACCAGAGGACAAAGGCCTTATGTATTCAGCTCTTTTGTACAGAACTTCTGCTCCTCGGCTGAGAGGACCAGAGTACCGTTGGTGTCACACTGTCAGGATCCCCCAGCCTGAACGAGGGTCAGAGCATGTAACCCAGCGGTTGGCTGGGTCATAGCCTGAGGTGTTAAATTAAAACTTGCAGCAAAGACGTGTATCCTCATGTGCAGGTCAGAAGAGCGAGGCGGTGTAAGTGGGCCTTCAGGCTGCATCCTGGCATGGGCATGAACCCAGAGAGGGTCAGGGTGGGGGTTGTCAGGCTGAGGGAGATGGGAATGATTGCGCCCCCCCCTCCTCCCATGCACCCCCATGCCTTCCGTTTGTAGTGAATATGGCTCCATCCTGATGCCAGTGGACTCCTGTGACAATGTTAGCGGTGTTTAGCTGCTAATGCTAATGGACTCCGGGCGCCTTCTCCCTCGCTCCCCAGCTGGCACGGTACCTCAACAGGACGTACTGGGAAAAGAAGCAGGAAGAAGCTCGCAAGAGCCCCACCCCTTCTGCCCCCGCCCCCGGGCCCGTGCCATTGGCCGAGCCCCTGCCCGTCAGCCAGCCCGCGGACGCCCACGTGCCCGCTCAGCCAGTCAGCGTTGTGGAGGTGTGTCACTCCCCCGTAAGGCTCTGCTGAATTCGATTTTGGGCGATTTGTGGCAGCTGTGTGACCCTGCCCCTTTGGTTTGACCCCACTGCCCCTCTCTCACCCCCCCACCCCACCCCCAGCAGCAGTACCAGAACGGGGAGTCGGAGGAGAACCACGAGCAGTTCCTGAAGGCGCTGCAGAACGTGGTCACCACCTTCCTGAACCGCGTGAAGAGCAACCACATGCGCGGTCGCAGCATCACCAACGACAGCGCCGTGCTCTCGCTCTTCCAGTCCATCAACAACATGCACCCCCAGCTGCTGGACCTGCTCAACCAGCTGGACGAGAAACGCTGTGAGTAACCCCCCCCCCCCAAAGCCCCCGCTGAACGAGGGGAGAGAGAGGGTGTAGCTGTAAAGGAGGGGGTGTAGCTGTGAGGGAGAGGGTGCAGGAGTGAAGGAGAGGATGTAGCAGTGAAGGAGAGGGTCTAGGTGTGAAGGACAGGATGTAGCTGTGAAGGAGGGGGTGTAGATGTGAAGGAGAGAAAGTAGCAGCGAAAGAGAGGGTGTAGCAGTGGAGCAGAGGGTTTTGCAGTGAAGGAGAAGGTGTAGCAGCGGAGCAGAAGGTTTTGCAGTGAAGGAGACGGTGTAGCAGCGGAGCAGAGGGTGTAGCAGCGAAGGAGAGGGTGTAGCAGTGAAGGAGAGGGTGTAGCAGTGGAGAAGAGGGTTTTGCAGTGAAGGAGAGGGTGCTGCAGTGAAGGCGAGAGCGTGTGTCGACTCTCTCTGTGTTGGCAGTGTACTACGAGGGGCTGCAGGACAAGCTGGCGCAGGTTCGAGACGCGCGGGCGGCGCTGAACGCCCTGCGGGACGAGCACCGCGAGAAGCTGCGGCGGGCGGCGGAGGAGGCGGAGCGGCAGAGGCAGATCCAGCTGGCCCACAAGCTGGAGATCATGAGGCAGAAGAAGCAGGTCAGAGCCCGGACTGCCCAAAGCCAGCCGCTGTGCCCCCTGCTGAACTACCTCACCGCCCTAACGCCCTGGACTGCTCACGGCGTTTTTGCGTCTGTGGGATTGTGTGACTGGCTGCTTGTTGGTATGTGACGTGGGGTGCGATTGGCTGGTCTGAGTGTGTGTGACGCTGTGATTGGCTGGTCTGAGTGTGTGTGACGTTGTGATTGGCTGGACTGAGTGTGTGTGACGTTGTGATTGGCTGGTCTGAGTGTGTGTGACGTTGTGATTGGCTGGTCTGAGTGTGTGTGACGTTGTGATTGGCTGGACTGAGTGTGTGTGTGACGCTGTGATTGGCTGGTCTGAGTGTCTGTGACGTTGTGATTGGCTGGTCTGAGTGCGTGTGACGTTGTGATTGGCTGGACTGGGTTTTGACGTTGTGACTGGCTGGACTGGTGTGTTGGTGTGTGGTGTGTGACGCTGTGATTGGCTGGTCTGAGTGTGTGTGACGTTGTGATTGGCTGGTCTGAGTGTGTGTGACGTTGTGATTGGCTGGTCTGAGTGTGTGTGACGTTGTGATTGGCTGGTCTGAGTGTGTGTGACGTTGTGATTGGCTGGTCTGAGTGTGTGTGACGTTGTGACTGGCTGGACTGAGTGTGTGTGTGATGCTGTGATTGGCTGGTCTGAGTGTGTGTGATTGGCTGGTCTGAGTGTGTGAGACATTGTGATTGGCTGGACTGAGTGTGTGTGACGTTGTGATTGGCTGGTCTGAGTGTGTGTGACGTTGTGACTGGCTGGTCTGAGTGTGTTTGACGTTGTGATTGGCTGGACTGAGTGTGTGTGACGCTGTGATTGGTCCCCGCGTTGCAGGAGTACCTGGAGGTGCAGAGGCAGCTGGCGATCCAGCGGCTGCAGGAGCAGGAGAAGGAGAGGCAGCTGAGACTGGAGCAGCAGAAGCACACCGTCCAGATGAGAGCGCAGATGCCGGTCTTCTCCCTGCCCTACACACAGGTAAACTGCACCTCTTACACAGGTAAACTGCACCACTTACACAGGTAAACTGCACCACTTACACAGGTAAACTGCACCTCTTACACAGGTAAACTGCACCTCTTACACAGGCAAACTGCACCTCTCACACAGGCAAACTGCACCTCTCACACAGGCAAACTGCACCTCTTACACAGGTAAACTGCACCTCTCACACAGGCAAACTGCACCTCTTACACAGGTAAACTGCACCTCTTACACAGGTAAACTGCACCTCTTACACAGGTAAACTGCACCTCTTACACAGGTAAACTGCACCTCTCACACAGGTAAACTGCACCTCTTACACAGGTAAACTGCACCTCTCACACAGGTAAACTGCATATCTTACACAGGCAAACTACATATCTTACACGGGTAAACTGCACCACTTACACAGGTAAACTGCACCACTTACACAGGTAAACTACACCTCTTACACAGGTAAACTGCACCTCTCACACAGGCAAACTGCACCTCTCACACAGGCAAACTGCACCTCTCACACAGGCAAACTGCACCTCTTACACAGGTAAACTGCACCTCTTACACAGGTAAACTGCACCTCTTACACAGGTAAACTGCATATCTTACGCAGGCAAACTACATATCTTACACGGGTAAACTGCACCTCTTACACAGGTAAACTGCACCTCTTACACAGGCAAACTGCACCTCTTACACAGGCAAACTGCACCTCTTACACAGGTAAACTGCACCTCTTACACAGGCAAACTACATATCTTACACAGGTAAACTGCACCTCTTACACAGGTAAACTGCACCACTTACACAGGTAAACTGCACCTCTTACACAGGTAAACTGCACCTCTTACACAGGCAAACTGCACCACTTACACAGGTAAACTGCACCTCTCACACAGGTAAACTGCACCTCTTACACAGGCAAACTGCACCTCTTACACAGGAAAACTGCACCTCTTACACAGGTAAACTGCACCACTTACACAGGTAAACTGCACCTCTTACACAGGTAAACTGCACCTCTTACACAGGTAAACTACACTACTTACACAGGTGAACTGCACCTCTTACACAGGTAAACACGTATACACGTGCACACCAGCCTTCTCCCTTTATACATTACTTTCTCTTTACTTTACGCAGCTCACTTTTGACCGGTGGAGCTCTTTGTGTTTGCTGTGTTGTAGATGCAGTCCCTGCCCCCTAACGTGGCCGGGGGGGTGGTGTACCAGTCGGCCGCCCCCCCCAGTTACCCCGGCGCCTTCAGCCCCTCCGGGTCCGTGGAGGGCTCGCCCATGCACACGGTCTACATGGCCCAGCCGGGGCAGCCTGGCACCGGGCCGTACCCGCCCATGCCCGTCTCGGCAGCAGGTGAGCTCGGCGGGCACAGGGAGCGCAGGGCGGGGCCTGGAAGTCCGGTGAAAGGCTGCCGCCCAGGTTGTAACAGGCCACGTCATAACCGTGTGTTACAATGTACTGGCCTTCATTGCCGATGGTTATTCTGTTGTTTTAATTCGAATGTAATTCAGTGATATTGAACTCGGTGATTTGTCTGTTGGCTTCATAAGGGAGTTTCACGACTTGTGTGACGGAAACTTCGTCCATAGCTGTGTGGCGGTCAGCGTGACCGAGAGATTTGATCCGGAAATCTGTTTTGTTACATCGCTGTCCTCCCCACCTCCCCCCTCCCTACGTTTCTGTGTTCCAGACCCGAACATGGCCAACGCCTACATGTACCAGACCGCTGGCCCCACGGGCCCGCCCGCCCCCCCGGCCCAGGCTGTTCCCACCACTAGCCCTGCCTACTCCAGCTACCAGCCCACACCCACGCAGGGCTACCAGGTGAGGTGGGCGGGGCCGGGGGAGGGAGTGTCTGATACACAGTCGGTCCCCCCATAACGATGCCATTATGTCGTTATTGTTTTATCTTGCTGTATTACTAAATTGATGCCATTAGATTCACTGTGTGAATGTGTGAGTCAGATGTGTTAATTGTACACATTCCCGTGTGTATTTTCATTGCAGCAATGTGTGGTGCGTATATAACAGCAAGTTAGGCCAGCACTGACTGATTTTATTCTTCCCTCTCTCCCTTGTTCTTCCTCTCTCTCTCTCTCTAATCTCCTCCCTCTCTCCCTCCTATCTACTCTCCTCCTCTCCCTGCTTCCCTCCTCTTATCTCCTCTCTCGTCTCCTCTCTCTCACCACCTCCTCTCTCTCTCTCCCTCTCTGTAGAATGTCGTTTCCCAGACTCAGCCCATTCCCCCTCAGGCCCCTCCCACCAACGGTATGGGCTACATGAGCTACCAGCCCTACCACATGCAGGTCAGCAGTGCGTTCCTATACTGCTATGTGCTATACGTGCTACAACCAAGGAACATTTTTCTGTTTGTTTTAGTGCTGGAGCGCTTATTTACTTTGCTGGATGTAGTTGCCAGGGACAACTTCATGGGATTTAGCTAATATTGGTGCTAGTACAAATGGTAAATAATGTTGAAGTGGTACTGCTAAACTAATTAAAGGAGTACCATGGTGATTTTCACACTTTCTCTGTTTTATGTGCTATTTGCACAAGAGGCATTGAAGAAACACAATGAGCAAAGTATTAAATATGTCCGTTCTGTATTTTTGGAGAAATATGCGTTTTAAATTCATCGTCCCATTTTCAACCGGTTGAGAAAGTTGTCATTTTTCTACGTCACGAATACAGTAACCACTCCTATTTCCACGCCCCGTAAAGAAATCTGACAGGACACACTGTCCTGCTGTTCAGACAATGCAAATATTTGACTAACGTTAGGTTCACTTAAATTAGAGTTCCTTTAGATTATTTCTGGTTATATGCATTTAGCTAGCTAGCTAACGTTAGCTAGCTAGGAGGTTTGCTTTCATAAGGCAATGTTATCGATAACGTTAGCTTGCTAGTTCGCTTTTATGAGGACGTTATAGTTGTGCTTTTATCTTAACTTGGCTAGCTAGATAGCAAAAATTGTAACTGGATACAAGTCAACGTCCTTACCTTAGCTTTCTATCGATACTTGATATACTACTAAGCTAGCTAGCTTGTGAATATTCAGTCTCCCAAAGAGAGCGCGTATCATGGGGGTAGCTATGGTAACGGGGAACGGTCTGTCAATCATAGCTAACTGACAGTTCTCGTTACCACGCCCAGACGGTTCGTGTGAATTTTTATAGTGGGAAATTTAGGCTTAGAAAAATACGTTTTAAAGTACATTGAAATGACTGAAGAATAAAAAAATTATGCACATTTGTTTTGTTGTTGCCTGAAGACAACTGGGAAGTGTCACGTTCAACCACCATGGTACTCCTTTAAAGGACAGGAAATGAGGTCAGGGGAAGTGAATATTTAGGCTCCCCAGTGCTTCTGGCGTCTCCCTGCCTTCTCCCTGAGTTCCTGGGTGCAGTGTTCTAATGGATTATTCTCTTCCTGCTTCCTGTGTGGTGCTGTGCAAAGCCAATTGGTCACTCTTGCAGAACCTGTGAGTAAAGCCACACCCTTTTTTTTTTTTCTTCTTCTTCCTCCTCCTTTTTCCCAGAACATGATGCCATCGCTGCCTGGGCAGGACCCCAACATGGCCACCCAGCAGCCCTACTTGCCAGGACAGCAGCCCATGTATCAACAGGTACGTCCGTCTCCCTCCCTCTCTCTCAGATGCTCTTATTCTCTCCCACTCCTCTCTTATCTGTCATCCTTTTCTCTCATTATTAAATGTCTTGTAAAATGCTGTTGTGGTGCATTTTATTGTCTGGTAGTGTGTTTAATGGACCACGTCCCTAGCCTTTTGCCATTCTGTCCTGCAGATGGTGCCCCCTGGTGGCCACCAGCAGCATGCGCAGCATCAGCAGCCACAGCAACCCCCGGGGCAGGGCGGAGTTGCGCAGCTGATCTCCTTTGACTGACAGTCAGCCCCGCCCTCCCAGGCCACGCCCTCGTGGGCCCCGCAGGCCACACTACAACTCACTACTACCCCTCACACCACCTCACAACCTAAATTTGTGTGTTACAATCCACTGCCACCCCAGCACACCCCCCCCCCCCCGATACCTCCCTCTTCTGCACCCCCATAGTGGGTCTGTGGGGAGGGGAAGGGGGCGGGGTTTAAACAGGGGAGCTCCAAATCCATCGGACTCTGCATCTCCATTTCCGCTTTGTCCTATGTAGGCGTGTATGTTTGTGTGTGTGTGTGTGTGTGTGTGTGTGTGTGTGTGTGTACGTAATGTTCAATTGTGAGACGAAACACAGAGGCTCAGATTAGTCACTTCTGTTATAAAATGAAGGAAAAAAAGCAAATTCATTTTCACAGGAAAAAAAAAAAGATATAATGAGTAGTCCTGTCCGGCATATTTTTCTATAGCGAATTGCATGGCTTTTTTTTTTTTTTGTGAGTGATGATGCCCGAGACTACAGCTCTTACTGAGTTTTCATTGGCCGGCATTATTATTCTTTCATTTAAGAACAGGAAGTAGAGGCGTAGAAGCGTATGGTCAGATACCACTTCATGAAGGTGCCCCGAAATGAAGTTAGACCCAGTCCGCTAACACCGCTGTCCTGCGACAGGCTGCGCCGGTCTGGAGATCTGGAGGCCCACGGGTCCCACCCTGGGGTAGACGCGCCATGCTGAACGACACACGGCTCCTTTCATGCCACGCACAGCTGTCCCTGTGGAAAGCCTTACTAGTTTACACTGCTTCACTTTGGCTTATAATGGCGAGATGGGGACCCGCAAACTAGGCTCTGTTTTTGCGGGGCCCTCCCATTGAAAAGATGTGGGAGGATTGTGAAGAGTTATACGTGGAAATAATCTGTGTGTTGAGGGGGCTGTCTGTCTGCCACAGTAAAGCGAAGGTGCTCACTCATCACTGCAGGGCTCAGAGGGAAGGACACGGACAAGTCCTGTGAAGGACAGGGCCTGTGAAGGACAGGTTTTGTAAAGGACAGGGCCTGTGAAGGACAGGTTTTTGTAAAGGACAGGTCCTGTGAAGAACAGGTTCTGTAAAGGACAGGCCCTGTGAAGGACAGGTTCTGTAAAGGACAGCTCCTGTGAAGGACAGTGCCTAGGGCCGCCCGCAGTTCTTGGCTGAAAGGTTTTCCAGTCGCACTGCGTCGTACAGAATCGCACAGTGCTGGACAGTCTGTCTGCACCTCTCTGGGGAAATGCTGCTTCTGCGGCTTCATCACCGGGTCTTAAGAGCAACCGCGCGCTCCGCCTTGAGTCCACGTTCTGCTGCAAGCGCGCCTGTGCTGCAGCTGGACGCGAGACTGCGCCGAACTGCGCCGAACTGCGCTGCGGGGGCTCCCGAAGGGATACGAGGGGGGGGGGGGGAGGGGGGCGAGGCACCGAAGTTCGGTCCGCTACGCTTGCACGCGCGTGTGCTGTGTGTGTGTGTGCGTGGACGCGTGATTTTGTGCGGACTTGGCGAAGAACAGACATGTAATCCGCATGCACATAACACGCCCCGCCGGCCAATCCTGAACCCCGGTCATATCACCTGTGAACTTTTCTTTATCTTGTTCCATCATACGAATCTGATTTAAAAGAAGAGCAATTTAAAAATTATATTTAATAAATATCATCTTTTGTCCATCATCTGCTTGGGGTGTTTTGTTTGTTCTGCATATGCTTGTTGGAGTGTGCTATGTAATATCAAATTATAAGGGTTTCTTATCTATTACCTCTGCAGAAAGAGTATGCCTGTCGGCATAGCTGACACTGTACCAAAGAGGGAGTGTTTACAGATTTTTTTTTTTTTTAACGTTCTGTTTTAAGGATTTAAATTTAAATTATTTCTTTTATATATAACAATAAGCAGAAAAAAATCAACAAAAGGCAAAGGAAAAAATAAAAAGATCTGCCGTCCTGTAGGTTTTCACTCCAACCCTGACAAAGCGCACCTCATTCAACAGCTAGAGATCTTTGCTGAGCTGCCGATTGGTAGAATCAGGTGTGGGAAAAGCCATTTGCAGCCACCGCGCTAGGTGGGGAAAAAAAGAAGTTGGCTTTCTTTGCCCTTCAGCTAGAATTTTTGGTTTTTTTCACTGGCCGGCTGCATCTTATCGCTTACAATTCCTTCTTTCCATTCAAGGTCTGTAGGTGCAGAGGACAGGACAGATCTTGGAATCTGACTCCCCCAGTTGTCCAACCAGCTCTGATTAGATGTGAAATTGCTAGTTCGAATAGAAGCAAATACAATTATATAACCATTGAGGTATTATTATTATTATTATTGTTAATAATAATAATAATAATAATAATAATAATAATAGTAATAATAATAATAATATAATATGGATAAAAGCACTTTAACCTAAGCAGCCAATCCATGATTCCTGTCACAAGCTTACTTGGTCAACAGAGAAAAAGAAACCTGAAGTGCTGCTTATGATGCAGTTAATATTTCCTTTATGAAAGACAACCTGGGCACCCATCTTAATGTCACAAGATGGCCGTTACGTGAAGCCGTTTGTAACTGTGTCGCGGAGAGTGCCTTGGTTTTCGTTTCCTCCTTTCTTTTCCCTGTCCAATTAAAAGGCTCCGTGTGAACGAGCACCTGCTTAGGGTTGATATTCTTGGATATCCAGGCACCACCGCTTTTGGTTTCATCAACGTTTTGGTGTCGCGTGTTCTGTAATACTGTACGCGCATATAGACCAAGTTTACAGTTTCAAAATGGACGCAGCCTGGATTGGATGTTCAGCAGTTTATTATCAGCAGGAGCACTGATGTCACACACAGAGAAACTCAGCCAGCAGGGGGCGCCCTGGTCACTGGAGCGGCTGCTGGAAAGAGGACCACGTTCCCGGGAATGCTGTGGCGGCCGGTCAGATTTTCCGGAAGATGAGGCATTTATTGCTCTCCGGCATCTCGATCTGGAAGGTAGAGAGGTGGGTTTGGGAGATGGATACTGTCCTTCACTTTTGGAGCTGTTCACCTATAGCGGGGTCCCCCGACCCTGAGCCTGGAGAGCCACTGGGGTCTGCTGGTTTTTGTGTCCACCTTGAAGCCAACTGTGGCCCAGGAAACCAAGTATGGAGTTGGTAGTAATCATATGCTCTGTTTGATTAAGTGCTGTCTACCAAGTGAAAACCAAAATCGTCCAGCCTTGTGGCTAACCAGGACCGATACTCTGCACTGACTCATTGGACAATAAGGAGATTGGCACTTCAGTTCACCTGTGTGTCTAATTTACAAAAAAAAAAATATTTTTAAAATAAATTCAACCGCTTTAAATTACTCGATCAGAATGCATTGTTATATTTTTGAAAAGGCATTTTATGCGCATAGTTTTATTGTTGCCATTGCTGAACTAGTTTTCTTCCAGATTCTCATATTGCCAAGTTGTAAAAGATTGTAATGGAGTGAGATGAGAACCGTTGTACATTACCAATGTGCAGGCTAGGTCTGACAGAACACACCTCCACGCTATTCAGTTGTGTTCTAAACGGCAGTGGTTTTAAGCAGAGCAATCGTGGTTGCGCGCTTTAGGACTCAAACCCGTGACATACTGGTGCAGAGCTCAGTGCCCTAACTAATGCATTATGTTAGCCATCTATTTAGCCAAAGCAGTTCAGGTGATGCGTTTTTGGCATTTAAACCCGTGACATACTGGTGCAGAGCTCAATGCCCTAACTGATGCACTGTGCTCACCATCCATTTAGCCAAAGCAGTTCAGGTGGTGCGTTTTGGCATTTAAACCCGTGACAGGCTGGTGCACAGTCCAGTTCCCTAACCAATTCCCCGTGCTCACCATCCTCTCCAGGCGCGTCCCGTTGCTGAACGCCAGCTGCCTCAGGACGTCCACGTCTGGAAGACCCCACTCTGGGTTCCTGCAGGATGGCATTACACAGGTATGGGTTCTCGACCCACTCTCACCGCAAACGCTTTTTTGTTTTTGGTATTGATTTGTATTGGCGGGTTGATTTGTATTGGCGGGTTAACAAAAACAGTATCTGGGAGCTGGCCATAACCCACTTCTGGGATCACCCACCTTGCATTTAAGCTGATAACTGTCATAAGCCAGGTTAAATGTTTTTCATAATTACCAAACTTACAAAAGAAAATAAACTCCATGCAATGTTGTGTGGAGTTTAATTTCTTTAATGCGCTTATTTTCTCCGTGGCACTTGCCAGAGGCTAGACGTATGTGCAGATGTTTTCAATACAATTACCAAACTTGCCAGAATTATTTGGGAATAGCTTCTGGCAAGTCTAACTTGAAACAGGTGTGTTATTAAATAATATTAAATTCTCTGCCTCTCCTGTTTGTAGCTCACTGCTGTCCTACGCTTCCCAGGTGGTTCTGAACCGTTGAAAAGGCCCACTGTTGGCTTAATTTTCTTCTAACAGGAATGAGCCATCTGATTCTAAGACGATGGCAATGTGAGTGTATTATGGTGTCTCTCCGACGACTGGCGGAGCAATCTGGTGACAAGCTTCGACGAATTGGGTGCAGATCTGGTGACGGGATTGGACGGATTATATGTAAATCTGGTGATGGGACCGGATTGATGTTTGGCGGTGGTGATGTCGTACGCACTTCTCACGTAGGCTCCGGTCCAGTTCCTCGTTGCTGCTGGGGACGACGATGCCGTTTATTGCGTAAGGCTGCAGGAGAGAGCACAGCGGCGTCACAGAGCTGGACCGCACAGACCCGAACCAGGAGAAAACGGAAAAATCTCGATTTCATCGTGGGGTCATTGCGAAAGAACCTCAGTTTCAGAATGAGGTACCGGAGGAGAAATTAGAGCAAACGCCTATAAGAAAATCGCCAACTCTCGTTTCAAGTGCTTTTGCACATTAGTATTTCCAAATCAGACAGAAGTGATTTTGGCTCTGTACCCTCAGACAGATAGACCCCCTAACACACGCCCTATCGGGTTACTACACGCCCCTCTCACACTGTGTAACACTCACCCCATATGTCATCAAGAAGCCATCCTTCCTCAGAACCTGCCCAGATCCTTTAAACACACCCTGGAAAGGCAATCATAGATGCACTCTTTCAGAGACACACATGTTTACATACCCTATGCGTGCTTGCACAGACAAATAACTAGTGTTTTATTTTTCCGGAATTCGGAAACAGCGGCCATACTTAATCAGTCAGTCGGCTCTCGCACCCAGGTTAGGCTAATTCGGTTCTGGGACAATGTGGTTATACCTCGATAGTGCCGAAAGAACAGTATTGGAGCATGTTGATCGACAGGATGATGTCACATGAGCTCTTGGGGAGCCCCGCCCATTTCTCCCAGGGCTCGCCCCCGTCCAGGTGCACCGGCTCCAGTACGGTCTTCACCTTGGTCGCCACGATGTAGGAGCGAATACTGAGCGAGACAGAATCGTGCAGCTTATCGTCAAGCATTCAGGTTCCTTCCTCTGTCCACCGCTACGAGCTGTTTCTGCGTACGTGAGATATTATTCTAGATAATCGTTCCGGAAGCCTATGGATACGTCCCGTGTTAATTCAACGCATAACAGATAACAGAATGAGGTCAAATGTTATCTGATAAGAGCTGAATTAAAACTGTAAAAGTTTAACACATGACCTGTAATCTCCGATAAATAGCATCAATCATATTTGGAAGTTCGAATAGTCCAAATGAAAGTAAGGAAGTTGCGTGCTGTAAAATGTAAACTAACAGAGGTTTAGCGACACATCTCCCACACTGAAAAATACAAAACGGAATAGGAATCATTGGTAGTAGTAGCCTATACGCCTTCAGTCGGGGCCTGCCAACCTGTCCCTGAACTCCTCGGTGATGTCCGACGGTTGCCACGTGACGAAAGGCAGGTCCTGGGCGAAGTGTACCACATGCTGCCCGGTGCCGGAGCCCAGCTCGAGCGCGAACAGCTCGCCGTGCGACTTCTTCCCCAGCTGTTCGCGCAGTACTGACAGCAACCCGTCCTGGTTTCTTTCCGCCAATGGAGAGAGCAGCATTTTCTGCGATAAACTGGAAGAAAGCTCCGTAGTCTACGTAAAACGCTCTGCTCCGCGCTTTTACGGAGGTCTCGTTAATCTCTTTACATTTGGACGTATGTGCAGTATTTCTTACTGTGCTCTGCCTCGGCAGCAAATTAAGAGTTTTATCCGCTCGCCCGTGAACAGGTGTCTAAGGTAGCTGGCTATGTTCTTCTGTTCTTTTTTTGTTGTTTGTTTTTGCCTAGGAAGATTCCTGGTGCACTTTACCAAATAGCGCATAGGCAATGGCGGATTAAACAGGAGGAGGCTATTGGACAGATGGTGCGGGAGATTAGGCCGGTAAACGGATTCCAGGAATACTGTCCTCCCCTCCTTTGCTGGACGGGCTGCGATCCGGTCTGCGTCGGTTTTCTGTAACGGTCAATATGGGATGCATCACAATTCAAGTTTAGTTTAGTTTAAAGTGAATTTTTGGCATGACTTGTTATAAAATGCATGTTGCATATTGCATCCGTGTATTGGCTGAGCATAATAATAATAATAATTATAATAATGCATGTGCTGACAACCTTTCATAACTACAAAAGCAGCATCATTAAAACTATTAATCAGTCAAATACTAATAATGAATTGTGGAAATAGGCTATTGACTACCTGTGCCACTTTGTGCTGCCAAATTCATACAACACTTTCCCCAGGAGCATGTTATAACCAGGGACATCAGTGATATGCAGTGGAAAAACAAGTGTTAATTTGAGAAATGAATGTTAAGTAACTAAGCGCGGGAGCAGGCCCCCGTGGCCCTCGTCAGTCCAGTCACCCCTGCCTCTCTCTGTTGGGCTGCTCTCGTTGACCTTTCTGCGTTCAGTGAAAGGAGCAGATCATTCACCGTCTCTGGGGGAACCACCCTGCTCTGCCGGACACCTGAACTGGATCACCGGAGGCTCTGAGTCCACCCAGTAAGTCCGTCAGTCTCAGAGAGCCCCGTGCCACAGGCCGATTTAATACCGGGGTTCTCCATTAGTGACCGTCTGTCTGTCTGTCTGTTTGTTTGCGCTCACCCCCTGGAAGCAGGAACTATTACACAGTGATGACATGAACGATCTCAACCACTAGGGGGTGCTTTAACATAGCCTGAGAAAGCAGGCGGTGAAGGGTTATATTAAAAGAAAGAAAAGCAGGAGTGGGAGGGGGGGGGGGGGGACTTGTGTAATTCATCGGTAGTTTTTTTTTTTTTTGTTTTGTTTTTTTTTGGAAGGCGGGGAGCATTGAATATCAGGTCAGCGCTGAGAATATCTTTATTTGACATCTGGAAAATGGATCCTTTCCAGGATGATCCCTCTGAAAAGAGATCATGTTCATGTAACGTGCAGCTAGTCTGTGTCTTTCTACTGCTGTAGCTGAAAGATACAATTTGATGAATCTTCCCGTAGGGGCGTCTCCTATCCCTGGGCATGACTCTTTTTGAATATTCATCAAGTGTACTATAGCACCTGAAACTCGTGTTACTATCCGCAACTGTAGAATTAGGATGGAGTGAGCATTGAAGGGAAGCAGGAGTGGGATATCTGGTTAATAATTCTGGTCTGTGGCAGAGTTTCCTGTACTACCCTCTGCAAAGCCACATTACCTCTGCAGTACTGAGGTGGTTCTGTCCTGGGTGCCCCTGTTTCTGGTTATAGGGTGTTTCATTGGAGTTTTTGTTTGGAAGAAAAAGGTTTTTGCAAGACAGGCTGTTTGTGTGAACAGTGAGTTCGTATTCATGCATGGTTGCAGAGGCAAGTGAATAATATATTAATTCTGTCTCTCCTTTAAGCTCTGATCAGCAAACCATTTTGCATGCAATTTGCAGGAATACCACTGTCAAAAATAGATTTGGCTGGTCTGGACATTGCATGCAAAAGCGAGTTCTTACTTATTAAATAGTAATGAAACAAGCATTATTTCAGTTTTGTTAGTCTCAGAAAACTGAAATTTTAAATATAGCCAGTGAAAGCTAAATTAACCTTTTTAAATAAATCATATCTCATGTCATTCGCATGACAAACGCATGCTCAGTATTTTCGAAAATGACTGTATTACCCTAAATGGTTCCAAACAGGCAGGAACGGTCGTGTTCTTGACCACAAAGACCACTTTCGATATTGACTTTGAGTCATGGAGCTAGTGGCTATGAAAGCGCATGTTCAAAATTGAAATCGGAGTCGTTCTTCTGTCCTGCACAGCCACGACGTGCGTGGTTTCAGGATCGATTTAAGTTTTAGGGCGAGATTTCGGAAATAACATCATCCTTGTCCCTCCCCGACAACTGGAAACGCAAGACCCATTTCAGGAATTCGTATTCGGTTAACGGAAGTTCCACTTGAAACTGTTGAGTACCCAGCACTTTTCCAACTCCACTTGTCTTATGAATGTCGGCTCTAGTAAGCAAGGCTCTATTTTTAAGTCCGTCACGTACTCACAAAAACAGCAGCCAGCTGCGCCTAGTCTTGGCATGAGCGCAAGGAGAATGTCCGCTCCCCACCCCCCTCTCAAAAAAGATCACTGTCCAGAGTTTAAACGTGCCTTTATCAAGTTAGCGGAAATATTATGTTTACATTTATCCGTCGTTATAGTGTACTGTTTTGTGTATACGATAAATCGCTAAACTAATTGCATGATGCACCGAATGTTTCGTTCAGTTATTATTTTCTAATTACTTAAGAATTTTTCTGTTTTTAAAAAAATTTTTTTTTACTTTTTTTAATCAACGATTAAAACACAAGTGGTGCTTACTATTTACATATGTCCCAATATACCGATTATCGTGGCGTTACTATAGGAGAATATTTAATTCAACTAAAATAGAATGCTACCATGAATACATTGACAGATTACCAGAAATAACTTTTGTATAAGAGAGCCATTTCTTGCTCGTAATTTAGCACAATGCAGTGACGCTTGGAGATTTTTATTGAAGTAACCCTCACATATTTCACGTAGGCCCATGTGTTTTCCCTTAAACCCGAAGTCTCTGGTGGACCCCCACTTGCCTAGCGTTGCATAGAGCGAACTTGTCCCTTTAAGCACCCTGGGAACACCGCTACCATACAGTAGCATATACATGCGCAGCAAGAAGAACGGTGGGGGAGTGAAGGAACCGGGAATTTGGGCTGATTATCGTCGCCTTTGCCCTTTGATTCACCGTGCACTGCATGGCGGCACTCCCGTGGCTGTTTGGAATACTCTGACAGCGGTTATGTGGCAACAGGTGCTTAGAAAACACTCTGTTTCTCACATTTCATTCACTCTCTGCGCTTTCTATATTAAAAGCGAACTTCGCTGCACGGCAAGAGCCTAAAGTCACACGGCGACTTTAGCAACCAATCGCCAACAGGTGCTTAGTTATATTATTAATGAGCGGAAGAGCTTCGCCAAGGTTCCTGCGTCGGTGTCCCCGTCTAAACCCATTGGCTGTCAAGTCAGCGGCGGAGTGGACGGTGAAGGGAGTCACTCGGATGGACATGGCAGAGAAGAAGGTGTCTCGGTGGTACTTCGGGGGCATCGCCTCGTGCGGAGCTGCCTGCTGCACGCACCCGCTGGACCTCCTTAAGGTAACTCACGAGTGACTTGGTGTCCGCGTGCGTGTGCAGGCAAGCAACCGGGACAGCAGGGCCGCCACTGCTCACGGGAAGCATGCATGACACGCCAGGGGTCAAGCAATGACTCTGTACAACCGAGCCGTCCTGGGACCAGCGTAATGCCTGATACGCGCCGATAAATAGCCTATACCAAGGGCCTGTTAGTTTGTTCGACTGAAATTCTGTACCGAACCGAATGGGGTAGCCTTCTTTCAAATCAGCGTACTGTACGGCCTAGAAAGTAGATCAGACTTTGCAGTCTGACACATGACATTATGGTAACTGAAGTACACATACCAGCTGAAGTGATCTCTAAGCTTGATTTAACCCTTTGGCTCTGCGTGTAAGCACCCTGGATGTGCCAAGTAATTGTATATATAGAGGCTGGATTTGACTTGCTGTGTCTGGAGGATTTGGCATTGGCTAGTCACGAGGACTCCCAACATTTACCATCTCTCATTAATCTACGAAATAATATCACAGCAGCAACAACAGCAAAATAATAATAAAATGCAATGATGATTATTATTACTATTAATATTATTTTTTGCTTTAGTTTCATTTGACTAGTTATAACTACAATACATTGTGTGATTAGTGTACTTGCTGTGGTTATGAAGCTGTGGTAGCTTGCCTTAAGTTGTAACCTTAAGTTGCTTGATGTGAATTATTTTCAGTAAACTGATAATGACCTGATAATGTTAAATATGTTGGCCTGTTCCTTTATAAACTTCTTATCCCCCCCACCCCCCCCAGTTTGAAATGCCCAATCATATTTGTTGGCAAGTCCCATTGCTCCAACACCCTCCTTCAATTTGAGAGAGTTGGGGGTCTTGCTGTGACAACAGCGATTCTAATAATTCCATTAAACGTTTGACTGGAATGTGAAAAGTGATTCTGTGTAGCTGATGACAATGATGATGGTGATAATGATGATTCATTCCTCTGGTATTATGGAAGTTGAACAGACTGTGTAATTAGTGATGATCTTTTTCCAGGTCCACCTGCAGACGCAGCAAGAGGTGAGGATGAGGATGATGGGGATGATGATGGACGTGGTGCAGAGGGACGGGGTCCTGGCATTGTACAGTGGGCTCAGTGCCTCCCTCTGCAGACAGGTTAGTGCATATGCACTGATCACCCACAGCTCATGCAACTTCCAGAGTCCAGACACACACACACACAAACACACACACACACGCACACACACAATACATATAAAACTGACCCTACTGGAAACACTATTCACACATAGATGATATAACACACGCCTTTACGCACACGCAAATCATATGCACAACTATACATGAAGCACACACTCTGCACAATGCAAATACTTCTCCTACGAAATATGTCCTTTGCAGTCATACTTATTGCAGGTATACATATATCCATGTTACAGTCTTACAAATTTAAGATCCCCTTGCAGTCAACAGCTGTAACTGCTGCTTATACAACTGTCAAGATATGATTGAAATGATTGGATAATTTAGATCATTAAGGGCAGAAGTCTCTCTTTCTACCCCTTTTCCTCCCTCCCCCTCTCTGATAGTATATCATTATGGGGAATGACAACGGGTACTTATTAACGAGTGATGGGGCGTAGCGGCAGCGATATCAGATGGTAGTGGTTAACTGATTATAAACAACAACAACAACAACAACAAACAACAAGAAACAGCTCTCCCCATCTCCGTTCAGCTCTCCTACTCCCTGACTCGGTTTGCCATCTACGAGACGGTGCGGGACAGGATGTGGGGCGCCAGCCACGGCCCCATGCCCTTTTACCAGAAGGTCCTGCTGGGAGCATTCGGAGGTACCGGTCCCCGCTTAGCCCCGCCCACATCCACCTCATCGGTCGGCGTGTTGTTTTAGTCACCGTGTGCGTCACCAGACAGCCCCTGCCATCGTTCCATTGGCCCTCCTTCTTCATCAGTTGAGCATCTGGTGAACAAAACGCCCTGAACCGTCCAGGGGTATGCTATGCTATGCTGACATTGCCTGAAGCACCCCTCCCCCTTTTCTTTCTCTCTTTGTCTATCTATCTGTCTTTCTTCTTTATGTCTTTCTTCTCCCTCTATATCTCCATTTTGCCTTTATTGTTTGGGGGGGGGGCGTGGCAGGTGGTTGGGTCACATGACTTTCTTTGGTGTGGTTATGCTTCCTGTCCTTGTGCCTTGTGCTCATACATGGTACATTCTCTTCTGTTCATTTTAAATGTTCTTCTTGTGCCGCATCTTGTACACTTATTTCTCCTCTGTCAAGTTCTCCTGCTTTCAAAAGGCCCATCGTGGGTTTTTATGTTTCTCCAAAACTCCGTGAAACACTCCTCACGAGATCTGACTGATCAATCCTGTCTTCCTTCCTTCTGTCTGTCTGTCTGTTTGTCTGTCTGTCTGTCTGTCTGCAGGGCTTGTGGGGGGTTTCATTGGGACTCCTGCAGACATGGTTAATGTAAGGTGAGAGATCTTAAGTCTCAGTCATCTCTATGGTAACACCAATAAAGCACGACAAGGTCATTGAAAATTGACAACGGCGACATATATTAATGTTACCGTAACTTATTCATCAATTTGGGGTAATTATAGCTATGAGACGGATAAAGTAATATCTTCTTGTCTGGCAAAACAAAGTTTTGCATGACGCCATTGATATATAGAATGTAAGTAATATGAAGCTGCCCCACTTAAATGTATGCGAATAAAATGCGAGGCATATCCTTTTTTTAATATCGGTGTGTGACTGGGGTCTGTGGTCAGAGCTGTTTCCCTCTTCTAGGATGCAGAACGATGTGAAACTGCCACCGGAACTGAGGAGGAAGTGAGTGCATTTCTATGAGTGACCTGCATTGCTGCCCCCTGCTGGAGAGACAGGACATTACAGTGTGTTGTTAGGGTTTAACGTCCTGGTCGGTTCCCATCAAATATCTTGGTTTGATAGAGTCTTTGTCTGTCTGGCTTGCAGCTACACTCACGCTCTGGATGGCATGTTCCGTGTGTGGAGGGAAGGTAAGAAACAAGGCGCCGTGTCTCCACTGTGTGTGTGGTGTGTGTGTCTATCCAATCAATGGAGCTGTGTGTGTGAGAGTGTGTGTCTATCTCATAGTGCTGTGTGTGTGTGTGTATCCCATGGTTCTGTGTGGGTTGTTTGTCTATCCCATGGTGCTGTGTGTGTGTGTGTATCCCATGGTACTGTGTGTGTGTGTGTGTCTATCCTATGGTACTGTGTGTGTGTGGGTGTGTGTGTCTATCTATCCCATGGTGTTGTGTGGTGTGTGTCTACCCTATGTCGCCGTGTGTGTGTGTGTCTATCCTATGGTTCTGTGTGTGTGTCTATCCCATGGTACTGTGTGTGTGTGGGTGCGTGTCTATCTATCCCATGATGTTGTGTGTATGTGTGTCTATTCCATGGTGCCGTGTGTGTGTGTGTGTGTGTGTATATATCCCATGGTACTGTCCTTGTCTCCACAGAGGGACTGAGGAAGCTGTTCTCTGGAGCCACTATGGCCTCCAGCAGGGGGGCACTGGTTACTGTGGGACAGGTGAGGGAGCGAGGCATGCTGGGATTGAGCTATGCTAGAAGAGAGGCATGCTGGGAATGAGACCAAAGATGAATTCATGCGTGATAATTTATCTGATGGTCACCTTAATATCTGTAACACTGCGAGCTGTGTCGCTGGCGTTATTGAATCTGTGCCGGTTCTGTTTTTGTCTTCAGACAGAACACTTAACATTCATGAAGGGAGAGAGTGGCTGAAGGCAGATTATCCATAGCTTAGCATCAGTAACAGCACTGGAATCTTCTAGAAGACAGACATTCACAGGATGTAGGGAACAAGGGAGCTGTAAACCAGTTTGCTTGTAAAGCAAAGCAGTGCATGCTGGGAAGAATGTGCATCCTGGGGGTGGAGGTCAATGTGAGAGTGAGGGGAGGTGGGACACAGGGGTGCTCGGCTTGTTTTTACATTCAGATCCAGACGATGCTTTTTACTCTTAATGCCCATGGTATCCTGACACCCTTTCCTGTGTGTCTGCGTGCGTGTGTGTGTTTGTACGTCTGCGCGTGCGTTTGGGTGCGCGTGCATGTCGTGTCCAGCTCTCCTGCTATGACCAAGCCAAGCAGCTGGTGCTGGGCACTGGTGTCCTGTCAGACAACATCCTCACCCACTTCCTGGCCAGCTTCATTGCGGTGAGTCATCACCCGGTATCGTCATGGTGACGGTCACTACGCTCTGACTGGGCCGCAGAATTAGAGGTGTCATTTTCACAGAATAAACTTCAGCTTGGAGTGTTCAATGTAAGATACGAGCCAACTGTTGGTTGCATTCTCATCCTCATTTAATAAAAATGTTTCTACTTAGCAAAAGCATATGTTTAGTGAAAAATTGGACGTAATGATGTTAAAGAATGTTTAAAATAGAACTGAAATTGTAAAATGAAAAATGTTTGTCAGTTGTAAGTTTCAATTATAACTACTTTCTCTCCATTTAGGGAGGCTGTGCTACTGTCCTGTGCCAGCCCCTGGATGTGTTGAAGACCCGGCTGATGAACTCTAAAGGGGAGTATGGGGTAAGGCATGACGTGTGTGTATGTGTGAGTATGTGTGTGTGTGTGAGTGTCTGTCTGTGTTTGTGAGTCTGTGTGCGTGTGTATATGCGTGTTTGTGTGTGTGCATGTGTGTGTGCGTGTGTTTGTATGCATGTGTGTGTGTTTGTGCATGTGTGTGTGTGTGTGTGTGTGTTTGTGCCCGTGTGTGTGTGTTTGTGCATGTGTGTGTGTGTGTGTGTTTGTGCATATGTGTGTGTGTGTGTGTGTGTGTGTGTGTGTTTGTGCCTGTGTGTGTCCATGTGTGTGTGTTTGTGCGTGTGTGTGTGCATGTGTTTGTATGTGTGTGTGTGTGTATTTGTGCATGTGTGTGTGTGTGTGTGTGTTTGTGCCCGTGTGTGTCCATGTGTGTGTGTTTGTGCGTGTGTGTGTGTGTGTGTGAGGGTGTGTGTGTGCCCGTGTGTGTCTGTTTGTGCGTGTGTGTGTGTGTGTGCTAGCATGCAGTCTTCCAGTGTGTGACTCTGTCTCTTTGCTTCAGGGTGTGATGCACTGCCTGACAGAGACAGCCAAACTGGGACCCATGGCCTTCTACAAGGTAATTACTACAGTATGGTATAGTATTACCATACTGTTTCTGCTAGTAGTACTACTACCCTCAAATGTATTACTGCTGTATTACCATAGTTTTGCTTCTGTAGATGCCACTACAGCTATACATGGGAGAATGATTATCCAATCCCATTTCGTGGTCATTTGTCAGCTGCTACTGTTCATCCAATTGCATTTCAGGGCCTGGTTCCGGCTGGAATCCGTTTGGTCCCTCAGACAGTGCTGACATTCATCTTCCTCGAGCAGCTGCGGAAGTACTTTGGCATCGTCATCATCGCCTGAGCATGACCTTTGACCTCCGAGATGTCAGCCTTGCGTTCTGTTCCACTACCACCCCCACCCCCCACCCCCCCACCCCCCCAGGACTGTGCAGGGTGGATGGGTCAGACTGCAGAAGGCATCTCCAAGCCCACCCCCCGCTGGTGGGGTAAGGTCCTGGCCGACTCAGTGGGAAACGTGCGCAACACTCAAGTCTGTTTCCCAAGGGAAATTGCGCACGACCTGTATCCGGCCAATCAAAAACGTTCAATGACGGCAGCGTGTTGCTCAATGGACGGGATAGAGTGGCACGTTCTGGCCGGCACCTCGTGACCTCATCCCCTGACTCCACCCCCTGCAGTTTAATTGGCTGTAGCGAGAACAGAAGTACAGCAGCTAGTCCACCCCCCCACCCCCCCCCCCCAGCCAATCAGCTGCAGGGAGTTACTGGACCGTTGAACAGTGTGACAGTGAGACTGATCTGGAGTTCTTCAATCATTTGGTTCAGTGTGTGATGAGGTGATTGAGGACTTCAGAGTCCGTTTTAAGTTTTCTGATTTCTGACCGGTTTTGATTGCTTTTCCTGAGTTATGACTGGTGTAAGCATCCCAGATCTTATCCACAAGAGAAGGCTGAACTGGAAGAAGGGTTTCTGGGATGGATGTCATATCGAGGGTCCAGGAGTGGAATGGACTGCACCCATGGTGATCTCAACTAACTCATTTGAGGTTATGCAAGGATCATCGATGTAGGTTTCTACTAACAAAATCTGAGCGTTTTAACTATATGAATTGGTTTATTGCCTGTTAACATCAAACAAAAATTTCACAATCATTCCATTTTGTGTTATGCTGGACATTAGTGATAGGTGGTTTCATGAATTCCGTAATAGGTAGAGCTGCAATGAACTCTGAAGCACTAACTCGTATAAGCCAATCACAAGACTTGGCTGCCCATTGCAAAAAAGCTATGCCTGGATCATGATTGGTGGAAATCATCATGAACGCTCATATGTCTTAAACTCAGAGCTCAATCACAGGGTTGTGACGTTTAACTGAGAAATCACTGACAAACTGAGAAGCATGAAATCTTAACAAGATCGCAGACTGAAGTCTGAAAGCTTAATGTGTATAATTCTGACATCCATTTTGATGTTCAATTTTTTAAAGCCCAGTTTAGATTTTTTTTTTTTGATCAGTCAGCTCAACCATATGCTAGTAACTAATTTTAAAATGACTGTTCAGTGTGAAGCTATCTGTTGCTTTTGCTTTCTGTGAAACAGTAAAGAATGACCACCTCTGAGTGAACATGATCTGAGCTTGTTAGCGGAAAGCTAAATGTCTTTTTTCATTCTCTTTGTGTGAAAAACACATTACTCTCCACCTTTATTGCTTCAAAATATTCCTCTGTCTTTCACATGCCTTATCTTCTTTGGGACTACAGGGGGCACTGTTGTACCACAGATGTCTGTGCTGTGAGTGTGTGAGATCATGCAGTAGTGGTGCATGTGCTGTGTTCATTCACGTTTGAGTTGTGCACGTGTACCCATGCGATGTTCGCCTGTTCATTCAGTGATGCCCCCACCTTGCTTGCTTATTTTTACCCCCACTCTTTCACGTGTTGTGTTTTGGATTTGTGCAAATGTGTGTGTGTGTGAGTGGGTATGTGTGTGTGTGTGCGCGCGCACGTGCGTGTGCACACGCATTGTTCACGTGTCTCTTTGTGAGGTGCGTCGACCCCTGGCAATATAAGCACTGTTATCATGAATATAATCTCCGGTAAACTCCCTCCTTCACATTACTGGATATGTTGGCTGTTCCTGGATCAGTTCTGAGGGTTAAAAGGATACAGTGGCTGCAGGTGGCTGAAGTGCCGTAAGGCTGTTCAGACCCCATGCTCACCAAAGTTAAACCATTTGAAGACCGTATTCATACCACATGCAGACCGAGCACTGACCGCATACAGACCGAGCACTGACCGCAGGCAGACCGAGCACTGACCGCGGGCAGACCGAGCACTGACCACATACAGACCGAGCACTTACCGCATGCAGACCAAGCACTGACCACATACAGACCGAGCACTGACCGCATACAGACCGAGCACTGACTGCATACAGACCGAGCACTGACAGCCTCATCCCTTGCCCTGGCGGTAATAGGCTAGTGTTGCTCATGTGGATCATTGCTACAAATTAAGGTGACGCACTTCTCATAGATCATTGTTAGCTTCCATGTTCACGTTGGAATGATGAATATGTGATGCTCCTGGGGTTAATTGTTTGACGCTGTATTTTCACTTTAGTTTTACAGTAAATTTACGCCTCTGTGCATTTAAGAACACGTAAGTGTTACTGATCCTGCGTTAGGTATTTGATGTGCCCTCGTGCCATGCCAAACTCATAATTTATTCTGGTTAAGAGTCCTGACAGAAAAAGCAGGATATGTTGGTGATTTAGGGGGTTTTCAAGTCTCTAGTGGTGAGGTGCCATGCCACAGTTGCTCACGTCATAAGATCCCCTTGCTGTGCTATCTCCTGCAAAACTGAGTTGTGAAATGCGTGCCCCACACTTAATGAAGGTCACCTGCCATGCTGATGACATGACAGCCCGGTATTACCGCCATCTCCAATCGTCTGTAATTGGATGCGAATGGCTCAATTAAATGAATGGCATCGGTCTATATGAGCGGTTAGCTGCCAGGAACAAGCAGGACCTTGTTAAGGTGTAAAATCACAAATATGTGATTGGAATGTTCTTAACCGAACATTCTAATGCTGATGTAACAATCGCTACTGGTAACTGAAAACATTGGAGTTTAACAACGCTAAGCATTTTGGGGGGAAAAACGACAACAACAACAAAAAAAAACATTCCAGGAAACGTACTTCTCAAAAGGCTAGCACTGACTTCCCCTTCCCCTTGTCTCTCACAGACTCTGCCCCCACCAAAAAAGAAAACAAAAACATTAAAGGTTTTGCCTGTTTGCTTTTTTTGTTGTTGTGTCATTTTCCCATACTCTTCTCTTTATTCTGTCTATCTCTTACCATCTATGTATTCTCCCTTTCCTGCACAATACTCTCCTTCTGTCTCATTCCCCCCCCCCCCCCCCCCACACCTCTCTTCTTCCCTCTCATGGCCCATGTTCTGTGGTTCTGAGTCCACCTGAGGTGGTGGCTGTCTTTGCCAGCTTGTGTAGTTACTGCCAAAGGAGGCAGGTAATGCTGTATCACTGTATCTCCACGTCTGGATTCTGAAAGAATAAAGGATTAAACCAGCCCCCCTGTCTGGAGGAAAATGAACCGCCACACACACCCTGGTAAGAAAAGACAGTGTTTTTTTGCGTGTTTCTCTGATGCAAATTAAATGTTTTATTGTTTTTTTATTTTTTATTTTGTTCTTCCCACAGATCGTCTCCTACTGTATCCAGACAGGATTCAGAACACCATCACTCCTCTGGTGTTAAGGAAGATGGACAGAAACGGACAGACGGATGAATGGATGAATAGTTGTCCGACATTTCATTCGTGAGTCCTGATCAAGCAAAATGGCACGAGTAATAGTATGGCAGTCCAAGGAACATTTACGTTATTCTGTCAAAAATGCAGTTTCACACAGACTTACAAAAACATTGAGTAACTTGCAGTGATTTTATTTTTTCCACGGTCAGAGATACTGGGACACTTCCAGACTGAACTGGATCCAGTGAAAACAATCACTGCTGAAAGGTAAAGACGCCAAGCCGCGTCAAAAGACACGTTCCGTCTCCTTGTCCTACTTTCTCGTGCTCTTGCTGTGCGTTTACAGCGTCCGCAGGGAAGCCGCTGTTTGTCCAGTGAAGGGGCTCTAGTGAGCTGACCACACGTGGCGTTCGGTTGATCCTGTAATTAAACTCTGGGGCCAGCTTTTTGCCCTCACTTGTGAAAAGGGTCGATGACGTCACCGCAAGAAAACCGGCTTCAATAGACGAGTCCGGCGAGACCCGGCGACAGCGCAAATGGAACTCTAAAATGTCAGACGGGTCCTGGCCTCTTATCTTATTGATTTTATGACAGGTGTGGGTTTTTAAAAATTTATTTATGCTGACAGTCAAGTCCCGGACATGCGCTGTGTCTACTCGAGAGACCGCTTTGTAAAACGTAAAGAAGGAAAAAAAGCACACATGGCTTGCTTTTGTATGTCAAGCTGTTGTTTGAAAGGAAAAAAAAAACCAGCTGGTCACCCGGGGAATCTTTCTATTGGCAGTGACACGCAGCGACAGCACTGGGTGCTGATGTGCACTAACGCATTCCGTTTATTGTTTTGTGATCATAGAAAATACCGTTTTAATATTGCGCAAACAGGCCTGTATGAGGTTCAAAGGGTTAACTGACTTTCTGTAGAACGAACATGGAGATTAATGTTCACGACAGCAACTTCAACAGAGAGATGTACCTGAAAAAGCCCTCTTCTCTGTTCCTCCCAAGAATTATTCTTCTCAGTGACATGTGTCCTGCTCTGAGACAGATGTTCTTCTCCAAGACAGGTGTTCTTCTTCAAGACAGGCGTTCTTCTCTGTGACAGATGTTCTTCTCTAAGACTGATGTTCTTCTCTGAGACAGATATCGTCTCTGAGGTAGACATTCTCTTTCTTAAAAAAACAGATATTCTCTGCTTAGATGCTCTTATCAGGCAGTTATATTGGTGTTTCATGTGCATTACCCTTATTATAAGTGAAAATCCAGAGACCAGGACAGCCATTTTGCTTCTGAGATACCATAAATAATTGTATTGAAAAGCTCATTAATTTAATGTCTTTAATGCAATGCCCCCCCCCCCCCCCCCAACCAAACCAACCCCCTGCAGACTGCTCTCTGAACTGTACTTTGCTTCAAGCATGAGAGCAAGGAAAGCAAATGTTCATCTTTCATCTGACAATGTTCTGATTCCCTCTGCACGGCTTTGGTTGTCAGGATAACTACATTCCAAACTCTCTCTTTCTTTCATTTTCTCTCCCTGTTTATATCACATTTATATCCTCTCTCTCTCGCTTCCTTTCTGTTTTCCTTCTAATTATATTTCTCTGTCCATTCCACAGTGCCCCCCCCCCCACCCTAACTCTGTCTTTATATTCAGTTCAGTTCAGTTAAAAATGCTTTATTGGGACGAAATACGTTTTGTAAATTGTAATGCCAGTTATTGTAGTATATCTTTCCTCACGATATATGTTCGATATAGCAGATCAAAATATGAGGTTCTCGCTAGCTCTCTTTTTTGTGTCACCTTACCCGTGACCAGCTCCCTATCAGTTTCCTGCAGTATGGCCATTAGCCCATAGAGGGCGCCAATTGCACTTTTCAATATAGCGGTCGAAAGCTTTTTTGATACGTTGTGCAGTCGTGATATTTTGAACAAGCCCTGTTAGATTTTTTCAATCCTCTGATGGACTGTTTTTTCTCTGTTTTGTGTCAGTTTTGAACTGGCGGTCCCTCGGGTGCCCGCCTGGTCCAGTGCCTGCAGAGAATTAGAGCACTTTGTGCACCTCCAGAGTCTCGAGCGAATAGCTTTCAGCAGATTTCTCTCGCCTCACTTCACACCTAGGTGATGCATCAGGTGGCAAAAGGTTAGAGATTGAATTGCGAATGTGAAGGAAGCATTGTTTAAGCCTGGCAGCTGGTTTGGAGGATTTTCCTGGTTTTTGTAGAGGGACAATAGCAGCCACATGCTCGCTCTCCTTCCACTCCCCACTCCTCGCCTGCCGCCTTTTTCTTCCAGTCCCTCGCTGGCACTCAATTTCTCAGCGATCTCTTTTTTTAATCCAACCTCTTTCCCTCTGCTCTTTCCCATTTACTGCTCTCACTTGCTAATATCCTCCATTTCTCTGTTTTCATCTCTATTTCTTCCCCTCCATTGCTCTCTCTCTCTCTCTCTATCTCTTCCTCTCTCTCTCTCACTCTCTCTCTCTCTCTCTATCTTCCCCTCTCTCTCTCACTCTCTCTATATCTGTGTGTGTGTGTGTCCGTATGTGTGTGTGTGTGTGACGACGATTACTTTTGCTTGCCTTGCTATGCGGTTTCATCACTGTTGCAAAATGCAGAGGCGCAAGCTCTGTCTGTAGAGAGACGTCCAAATGAGGGCCCTTAACGCGAGCCGGATGAGGGGGCTGAACGCTGGTGTGTGAAGCGCAGGAAGCGGCGCGCAGGATGGTGCGCTCGCAGGCTGTATTTATTCTCACTGGCTTCCGCCCGGCGTACACAGTCACACACTTCCTCCTGTGGCTTACAACGGGGTCATCTTAAAAGTTCAGAGATTCTGAATTCGGGAGTGCCAGACAGAGATTCTGAATTTGGGAGTGCCAGACAGAGATTCTGAATTTGGGAGTGCCAGACAGAGATTCTGAATTCGGGAGTGCCAGACAGAGATTCTGAATTTGGGAGTGCCAGACAGAGATTCTGAATTTGGGAGTGCCAGACAGAGATTCTGAATTTGGGAGTGCCAGACAGAGATTCTGAATTCGGGAGTGTCAGACAGAGATTCTGAATTGGGAATGCCAGACAGAGATTCTGAATTTGGGAGTGCCAGCAGAGATTCTGAATTTGGGAGTGCCAGCAGAGATTTGAATTTGGGAGTGTCAGACAGAGATTTGAATTCGGGAGTGCCAGACAGAGATTCTGAATTCGGAGTGCCAGACAGAGATTCTGAATTTGGGAGTGCCAGACAGAATTCTGAATTTTGGGAATGCCAGACAGAGATTCTGAATTTGGGAGTGCCAGACAGAGATTCTGAATTTGGGATGCCAGACAGAGATTCTGAATTGATGCAGACGGATCTGAATTGGGTGCCAGACAGAATTCTGAATTGGGAGTGCCAGACAGAGATTCTGAATTTGGGAGTGCCAGACAGAGATCTGATTTGGAGTCAGACGAGATTCTGATTTGGAGTGCCAGACAGAGATTCTGAATTTGGAGTGCCAGACAGAGATTAGATTCGGGAGTGCCAGACAGAGATTCTGAATTCTGGAGTGCCAGACAGAGATTCTGAATTCGGGAGTGCCAGACAGAGATTCTGAATTCGGGAGTGCCAGACAGAGATTCTGAATTCGGGAATGACAGACAGAGATTCTGAATTCGGGAATGCCAGACAGAGATTCTGAATTCGGGAATGCCAGACAGAGATTCTGAATTTGGGAGTGCCAGACAGAGATTCTGAATTTGGGAGTGCCAGACAGAGATTCTGAATTTGGGAGTGCCAGACAGAGATTCTGAATTTGCGGAGTGATGCCAGACAGAGATTCTGAATTTCAGGAGAGATAGCCAGACAAGATTCTGAATTGGGAGTGCCAGACGAGAGAATTTGGATCCAGAATCTACGAGTGATGAGCCGTTCTGTAACATCGAGGACACGGGTAGTAGAAGCATCCGTCTAGTGAGCCATTTTCAGAAAATCCCTGCAAGTGTGTATACACTAAACATTTTATACCAATTGTTCCCCTCCGTCCTGCTGGAGGAGGACTGGCTGTGTTATCTTCTCAATGAAAGAGAGAAGGGGAAAGGGAACTTGCTTTTTTGATGGATTAGGTTCAATCGTGTTTAAAAGTCGCCAGGGAGGTTAATAGAGATGAGGCAGAATGAGTCACTTCATAATGATTTGGATCCATTTTCCAAAGTTAGTTTTGCAATTTGACTGAAATTTCAGGTAATTTGGCGAGTCCCGCTCTTTTAATAGCCAGGCGGAGAGCTTCGTAATGCGTCACTGATCATTTTAAACGTCAAAAAAAAAAAAAAAAATGGCTCTGTGAGATAAAAACAGGGAGGTAATTGAAGGCAGGCAGACAAACAGACAGACCAGGAGGCAGTGCAAGCAGGCATCTATCTGGCTGATACTATATTGCCTGCCTAGTCAGTTTCAAATAAATAAGTTCTGGGACAGTGCTTCGTAGCCTAAGCCTGATGGATACTATTACAAACAAATAAATAAATAAATAAAATCCCAAGCCTGCTGTAGCTGGAAGCAGGATCCAATGCTAACCGTTGCTGCAATTACACCTATTTCAGAGGCCACGGTGCGAGGGGAAAAAAAACAATTTCCTGATAAAGCGGCACCTTCCTTCCATTGGTTAATGATGGTGCGTATAGATCCGGTAATGACAGCCACGGACGTAAGCGCTACGAATAAACCCGTCTGCAAAAAAAAGGGGACTGCGGAGCTCTATTAAATTGGAGCCCGGCGCTGTCCTGTTAGCATCGGCGGCGGCGTTCAGAAAAACAGACTCACGCACTTCAGGCGATGCACGCGCGCGCACACTTTGTTTTCCGTCCTCGTAACGGGGCGCGTAAATTTCCGCTGTAAAATTGTGCGTGCCTGGTTAACCCCGAGGGGCAACGGAAGGAAGCAAAACAAATTACGGTTAAACGGTCCCTCCGGCTCGTCTGAATAATGAACATCACACCGTCCCCTTCCAGCCTCTGTGTGAAGACTGCATGGGGGGGTGGGGGGGGGGGGGTCATTGTGTGAGTCTGTAAATGTGAGCGTGTGTGCATGTTTGTTTGTTTGCCTGAGTCTGTGCATCTGCTTGCTTGTGTGTGTGTGTGTGTGTACAGTTGTAGTCCATTTCGTCTTGTGTCAGGTTGGCTCTCTGCCAGTTGTGTCCAGAATTTTACACATGCTTTGTTTTCTGTCTGCTTAACTCGTTCAGGGGTGTCCAATATTATCCAAAAAGGGCCAGTGTGGGGTGTGGGTGCAGGTTTATGTTTTAGCCCAGCACTACAGCACCTGTTTTGACTAATTGAAGTCTTAACTGAAGATCATGATGACTTAATTATTTGAATCAGGTATCATAGTGCTGGGCTGAAACAAAACCAGCACCCACGCTCACCCTTGTCAGATAAGACTGGACAATTCTGCTGTAGCCGTAGTTAGTAGCTGTGCTATGTGCTACATTGATTGTCCGTTTTTTTTGTTAAGACACTGTAAACTTCCTTAGAGCAAGCATGTGTGCCCAAATTAATTCATCACTTTAAAATGCAATTGAATCCTAGTGTTGATTTTTTAATTTGCATTGTCCCAGAGGTTTGTTTCCAGGGAGAATACTAAAATTGGAAAACTTCAGCTTGCTTAAGTAAGTGGTAGAACATGTCAAGTGTATCCCCTGAGCTGAGGGAAAAGAGGTGGCAAGGAACTCTGTAAAAGGAAATTGTAGAACAGACGGCCGCAGAGAAAGAGGATGTCTGTAGGTGTAATTGCACTCATTTTTGATAGTCATGGAAACTGTGCCCTCCCCCTTCCCCCGCACCCCTGCACCGCCCCACGTATCTATGGCCACAATTAGTGGGCACTAGTATTGACAGGCAGGTGATTGGATTAGCCTTAGCGAGCTTAGCCTGTTTGTAACGCCTTTAGGCAGGCTTATTGGCACCATTCAGTCAGCCTAACTGAGATAGATGCGGGACCTTCAAAAGAGGATCGTGGGCATCCAACCAGCAACAAGGGGCTATTCTTAGTCCTGACCATTCGAGTTTACGTGCGGACGGGCGTGTGTGTGTGTGTGTGTGTGTGTGTGTGTGTAATCTGTCTATGTGTGTGACTGTCTGGCTGTGCTACAGACATGCACTTAGATACAGAAATACCGCAGAAGCAGCACTCGGCTACTGACGGGTCTGCACAGTAATTCCTCTCTCCTCAAGGCCATGGTGACTTGACCCTCAGATGCCTCCTCCTGTTTGGAGATGTCCGGCGGTTCAACTCGGCCCTCAGGTTCTCGGGCTGCAAACCCATCCCCTGTGAGGGCTGGGCTTTGGGGGGGTCAGGTCATCATTGGATCATGGTTCACCCCAACTTTCCCTGCGTGTCCATGTCGCTTCACCCCCCCCCCCCCCCCCCCCCCGCCAAGGCTCCAGGACGCCCGTCTCTTTTTTTTTTTTTTTGAGGGGGGTTTAAATTTATCCCTGCTGGCAACCGGTTTCAGCGCTCGGTCTGAGATGGCGGACGCGCCGCGCGGGGCTCCTCGTATTCACCCCTAATATGGAGATGCTAATTGTTCGTGAAAAGCCGCTCGGGGGGGGGCGCTGTCTCCTGGTGAGTGATGCCGGGGAAGAGAGCGGCAGATTGCACGGTCTCCCCACTGATGTGAAGCCAAGGTTTCATCCGTTAAAAAATGTGTTCTTTTCTCTCGACTTACCGCCGGTGCGAGTGTGACGCTTTTCACGTCCGAGCAGCCCGTGATTAGGATTCCGAGCTGTGCGCTGATTGGTCGCAAGTCGCCGAGAACAAGACGAACTAGAACATCCGGACAAAGAACTTGCTCAGGCCATTACAGAAAGCCAGCAGGGACAACAACAAACATGCCGTTTGAAATGAGCACCTGAAAGGAACTGAATGTGATAGCCTTTGTGTTCTCTCTCCACCTAACCAACATCTTTAAGGTCACATAACAATAATGAACTACCTCACCCCCCCCCCCCCCAAAAAAAGCAGTTGTATGCTTCCTGTCACCTGTGAAGTCACGCGTGTGCATGTGCCTGTGCCTGTGCGTGTGCGTGCGTGCGTGCGTGCATGCGTGCATGTGTGTTCTTGTGTGCTTGTGTGTGTGTGTGCGTGCGTGCGTGCGTGTGTGCGTGTGTGTTCTTGTGTGCTTGTGTGTGTGCGTGTGTGTGTGTGTGCGTGTGTGCACCTGTGTTAAATTGAAAATAAGACCGTGTCCAGGGTGGTATAATAAGAACAGTGTGTCCATATCTGTGTGTGACTGTTGATGGCTGCCCTTTTCCCAGTTGCTTTTTTCTGTCTCTTCTGAGGAGCTTTGTTCACAGACGGACATGCAGGAGGAACACGGAGTGGCGCAGAAGGAAGGAAAAAGGGAAATGCCAAAAGCCAGGGAGTGAGAGTGAGAGAGAGAGTGAGAGAGTGTGAGAGCATGAGAGAGCGTGTGGGGTGGTGCGCGTGTGTGCGTGCGTGTGAGAGGGAGACAGACAGAGAGATGGAACAGTGTATGTGAGTGATGGAGGGGTGTGTGTGTGTGTGTGTGTGTGTGTGTGTGAGAGAGAGAGAGAGAGAGAGCGCGAATGGAAGCGTTAAAGAGCTCTCGTGCTAAACACTGAAGAAACATAGCAATGTGATGGATTCTCTCTGCTGATGTATGAAGCAAAGGGTCACAGAAGAAGCCTTTATCTGCTCCAAGGGTACTGTCAGAGGCTGGTCCTGGAGGCTCTTCAGTTAGAGGTATAAAAGAGGCCAGGTCCCAAGGAGGTCTTTGCAGACGATGTGTTCTATAATTGAATATTCATTGTGTTGTATGCGGAACAAATAATGTTGCACATGCATTTGCATTAAATTCTCTCATTTATATTCCTATAGTAATCCTGTGAATAGACTCAAATGATATGCTTTGCAATTCTACAGCTGTATTGCCAGTTGTGACAGTGAGGGTTTTTTTTTTTTTTTTTTTTACAGATAAACGTCCAGAAAAGGGCACCATATGACAGTGGAATGGAGATGCCTGTACCTGCAGGGTCCAGATCCAGAACTCATAGCAGTGTCACAGGGTCGCTTGTCCCCTGGGTTAAATTCGGAAACACTGGAACTTCAGCAGTGACCCCTGAAAGAGTAATCTGCTGTTCTAGGGGAGACACTGTACCCCAAACATAGCACCTTGGACACAACAAAGTGTCCCACCGTACAACACAAAATAACAATATTCCACTGTACAGCACTCACACTGTACAACCCTACTCTCTCTAGAATATCAAGCACTGCATCCTCTCCATTTACATAGAGGGATTCAATATTGTAACTCTGTTCTTGTTAATACGTTCCATACTTGGAACCAATTTAGTTGCCCTGCTTTGTACTTTTTCCCAGATTGACAAAATTTAGTAAAGAAATTCATCTGAAGAATAATAAGCTAAATTCAGTACAGGACTCACCCAATGATAAAGGAGCCTTCTATCTTTTCTATCTGCACCCATTTACAATTTCTTATGTTGGGTAACTGCAAAAACTGCTGCCATAATAGTGGGAGATTTACAAAGGGGACAAATACTCTTTGCACTGCAGAAATTTCCATAGAGTTCCCATTATGTTTCTCAGGCTCCGATGGGGAAGTGTCAGGTTGACGGGATTGTGGGCTGCAGTTTCGCCTGAGGGCACATTGATGCATGGCAATGTCAACTGACTCCTTTGTTTCACTTTGTTTTTCCCCCCCAGAAAATTTCTGAGGGATTCTTCTGAAGCTTCTGAAGCTACGCACCCCTGCCAGAAACGATGAGGCAGAACCTGAACACCATGCAGGTGTTTCACATTTATCACAGTTTCTCTCCTGCAGGGCTCCGACGTAACGCATGAACCCGTGTGTGTGTGTGTGTGTGTGTGTGTGTGTGTGTGTGTGTGTGTGTGTGTGTGTGTGTGTGTGTGTGTGTGTGTGTGTGTGGTGTGTGTGTGTGTGGTGTGTGTGTGTGTGGTGTGTGTGTGTGTGGTGTGGTGTGTGTGTGGTGTGGTGTGGTGTGTGTGTGGTGTGGTGTGTGTGTGTGGTGTGTGTGTGTGGTGTGAGTGTGAGTGTGAGTGTGAGTGTGAGTGTGAGTGTGAGTGTGAGTGTGAGTGTGAGTGTGATGTGTGAGTGTGAGTGTGAGTGTGAGTGTGAGTGTGAGCACGTGTGTGTGTGTGTGTATTTGCCGATTTAAGAAGGAGAAACATCACAGGAAATGGGGAACAAGAGTTCCCATCTCATAACCAAACTACAGACGGGACTCACTAACGTAGAGCTGAAGGTACAGAGTCGCGCAGCGGCAATGGAAAAATGCAGGCAGCCCGACACGACTAACGAATAACTGAAAAAGAATCACCAAACCAAAAAAAAACTAAATTGAAAACTGTGCTAGAAGGGAGGAGAGAGTGAGGGGGGGGGGGGGGGATTTAAAAGCCTTCCATTTCGGCTCTTTTGCGTGACTGAGTGTCACACCGGCTCTATTCCTTCTCCGCTTCCTGGGCTTCGGTTAGGTGGCAGATTGTGGATGGAGAAGCCAGAGCGAGTGAAGAGGCAGTATGTAAGTGTGGGAGAGATTGCGAGACTGTCCCAATGCAGATTGTCGTCCATTACGGAGAGGCAGACAAAGAGGCAGGGAGAGAGAAACTGTAAGAGTGCAGAGGAGCAGAAGACAGACTGGGGAATGGAGCAGAGGGCCATACAAATAAATAAATATGTAAATTATCGGTGTATCGTTTTCTAATAGATTTCTTCTCTGTGCAAGGAGAGTGGCACATGCGTATGCTTTTTTTCTTTTTGTTTGCCATTGCTTTGCCATTATCCTGGAGCCCCAACAATGGCCATTTTAGTTCTGGGTTGTAAATCTAGGTCAGATCTTGAATACATACGGCAGCCTAAAAGTCCATCAGTCTAGGGCAAGACTAAAACGTGACGTAGGCCAGCCTTGGCTGGGTGACTGCGATCGCATGTACCATGAACAGTGGGGTATATATTGGACAATTTGGCCTTACTGTAATAAATCCAGGTCAGAACCTTAAACTGACGAAGGCCCAGGAGGGTCCTGATCACTGTGTCCAACGCCTCATCCCAGGTTTCGTGCGGGATATCGATTCGTAGTTCTTCTCGGTCTATACAGATCTTGTTAAGTGCTATATTGTTGAATGACATGATAGTATCATAGATGAAATAAATGAGACATCTATATTTACAGAACATTGTACATAATATATCAATAGCTAAATACTAGCATGTAAAAATAATATCTAATCCTTTTCTTGGTGGTAAATGAGGAAAACGTGGGCTGTGAATACAGTAATGCAGACAAATTACTGTACCTTACTGAACCCGTGTTCAGCAGTTGTCTACGATCATGAAAATGCACTTTTTGTACGTCGCTTTGGATAAAAGCGTCTGCCAAATGAATGTAATGTAATGCTCCTCTTGACAAATCTGCAAGTAAGGAAACCAATTGGACCGTTGTAATTTAAATTTAGGATGTTGAGTGTTAAAGTCGATAGAATTGTTGTCTATGTAAAGACCGTTAAATTTAGGGAGGCCTCATTTTGCCAACAAATGAAGGCAGCATCATGTTTTTTTGGAGTGAAGATATCATTACTACATATGAGACAGTAGATTTTTGAAAAATCTGTCAGCTTGCATTTGTGCCTGCACTCAGGGCCGGTCTATGGCATAAACGCTCTATGCGGTTGTTTAGGGCCACAGCCGGTATGGGGGGGCCACACGACCACGAGGGGGGGCTACACGATCTAAGGTAAATAACGTTATTTTCGTAATTACGTTATTCATCCCCTATCGCAGAACTAGCGGTATAAATTAAAAGGAAATTTAATGGATAGGCAACAGAACAATGTGATGTATTTTACCAAGTAAACACCCCCCCCCGCTTGACATAATCCAACAGCACCCCCACCCCCTTGACAGAATCCAACACCCCCCCCCCCCCCCCCCCCCCCGCTCAAACGCCGCCCACAGATTTGCTTAGGGCCACCAAAATCCTAGGGCCGGTCCTGCCTGCACTGTATCCAAATCGGCCATCACGGCAGTGTAAGTGCAGCTCAGAAAGTGGCCATCGTTTCCTGTAGCAATGGTACTGAGCTGCTGTGTCTCCTGAGGGCTGCTGTGCTGCTCTGGCCGGTGGTGCTATTCTGGGTTAGGAGTTAATGCAGCTGATTGTGTTTCATCCTTTATCATTCTAGGGCAGATAAGTAAACGAAGTAAAAATAGTACAAATAAAGAAGAGGAGTGACTCAGCTATAAAGGATATATATATATATATAGTGCGTGTGTGTGTATATATACGTGTGTGTGTGTGTGTGTATATATATATACATATGTGTGTGTGTGTGTGTGTGTGTGTACATGGATAGACAGATAGACAGAAGGATGAATGTGGAACCCGAGTGTTGTGTTTTGTATGTGGCATGTGGCAGGTTGTATGTAATGTGTAGCATGGGAACTTGGCATGTTGCTTGTGGCCCAGCAGTTAGGGAATGCTGCATGCTGTTGCTGTTAGTCAATGCTGCATGTGTTGTGCTGCGCAAGGCTTATTGTGTGACATTTTCTAAACAAGTTATTTTTAAACAACAGGATGGGGCGTGGCTTCATCTGCAGCCGCAGACTATTGTTCTTAAGCTCCCACTGTCAGCATGTACACACACGTATACACACAGGCACACACACACACACACATGTACACACAAGTATACACACATGCACACACACACACACACGCGCACACACACACATGCACACACACATACACAAATACATGCATGTACACACACGTATACACACAGGCACACACACACACACACACACACACACATACACACACAAATGCATGCATGTACCCACATGTATATACACACACACGCACGCGCGCACGCTCACACACACACACACACACACACACACACACACACAAATGGCTTCCATTCAGCCAATGAAATTGGACAAAGCCCCTTTTCTTCTCTCCCCCCTCCCCCCTTCTCTCTGTCGCTGTGGTTATATACCTGTCAGCTGTGCTCAGTGTTTCCTGTGAGCATCAGGCAGCCCACATCCCAGCAGGGGGCTTCAGAGCAGGGCCTCCGAGTTCAGCTCGCGCCGAGACAAAGCCGCCCCCCGGCCCCCGTTCGCCAAACCGATGATGAGCGCAGGAGCTAATTAGCCTGCCCTCCTGCCCTACTGTGGTGGTAAAGTTCAAATTTAGACGGACACAAGAGTCAGACCCGTCTGATCTAGTTCGCGTCAGCCCACCTGGCACCGTGGGCCGGGCGGCTGGTGCGGTGTGGCGATGGCGGCGGTAGCGGGGGGGGGGGGGGGTTTAAATACGCGGTGACGTTCCCGTCCGGCCGCCCCCCCGTGCTCTGCGTAACAATAGTTTCTCATTCTGGTCAGCGTGGCCCGGGGCACTGATCGAGCAGGACAGCCGGGGGTCGAGAGATCCAACAGTGACACATTTTTATTTTTATTTTTTAAACGGCGGAGGAGACGTGTCGCCGCGGTGACACGTCGCCTACGGTGTGTTTAAAGAGGAGGGTTGGGCTTAGTGCAGGTTTTTAAATGGTCAAAAGGCATTACAAAAGTGAATTACAACATGAAATTTACACTAATGTGTATTATTTTTTGTATTTTTGGTATTTCACAGGCTGACTTCTGTTCAGCAGCATGAGGAGGCATTTGTATAAATGGATAAATATGAGGACAATTTTGCGCCGATACCGGGAATATTTTTACACGCAGAGAGTTCTCAATGTGGGGAACAGCTTGCCAGGTCATTCAGCAGAAGCAGGTGCTCCCGGGGGGCATGTACAAGACCGCACTTGACGCAGTGCTGGTTACTCTACTCAGCAAAATGACAACCCAGGATGCACAAGCCAAGCCAAGAATGAGTGTCCGGTTGTCAACATCCAAAATTATTATGTAGTTATTTCCTCTTCCCTTTTCCTTTTCCCACCCCACCCCACCCCCCTCCCCTTCTGTCCCGTACTTTCGGAATTTGGGTTAGGACCGGTGGTCTAATGCCTGGGCGTTGTGCTCTGAATAAATGCCTTTGTTTGACCTGCATTGGGTAACAGCAGGAAGCCTGGCGTCTTTGTGTGGTAACTGTGCATGTGTACTGTGCGCTAATTGCTATGTCAAAGGGAGCGGGGATTCGGCTGGGCCCAGGGGATGAGCCGTTGCAGCCGAAATGGACAGGGGGAAAGGGGGGGGGGTGGGTTTGGGTGGCTGGGAGTACGGCATCGAAAACAACCTCTGCACCCCCCAGCGCAGGAGAACCAGGCTTCCCCTGGATAACCAACGCCATTGGTCGGCTTGGTTATGGAGGCTTGAGGCTGATCCGGGGGTCAGGTCAGTTTTAATCACTCAAGAGGGCAGAGGCACCCCTTCCGACTCATTATCGCCGTGTAGCGCACATCTGCTTCGACAGGACAAACAAATGTTCCCTTTCCTAGACAATAAATGACTGCCGTCTGCCATAGACTCCACAAGGTTGTTGGTTCTAAAACTCCAGAGGAGCACTTGCCATTTCCGTATCTATTTTGCCTTGTGTTGGTAAACCATAGCAGCAGGGTTATGGCCTTATAGATTGCAAGAAGCACAAAAACTGTTATGCTCCTCTAATATTTCCGCAATGGGTATTGATTGCTTTTTAAGAGGCAGAAGACTCTCAAACATGTGCAGTTAGAGAATACAAGGTGAAAAAACAGCTTTATCAGTTGTCTCAAACTGCCTGTTACATCAGTAAGGAGAATTGATTTTCACATAACTGATGGAAAAAATTGTTATGAAATGTGCAAAGGAATGGTGACTGGCACAGAGAGCCCTGGCTTCTGTTTAAGACAAGGCAGTCTATAGCTCTCCTCAATTATTTCTCCATTTCCTCTCCATTTATGTCTTTTTTCCCCTCCTCTGCCCCTTCCTCTCTCTCCCACCCACTCTCCCATTCTCCATGTAGCCAGTTTCCGAAGAACAACTGTGGGCACACTCACACATGACTTGTGTGTGTGTTAAGAGTGTGTGTGTGTGTGTGTTTGCACCTATTTTAGCATAACCACATTGCACCTATTTTAGCATAAGCATGTATGTTTGCGCATGTAAATTATACTGGTTTGCTTGAGTGTGTTCATGTATGCTTCTGGAGGATGCATACAAAAGGCTTAAAATAACTGACGCATCTACCCACAGTGCGCTGTGATGGCTACGATGCACACAAGTGACCCCTGACCCCTCGCAAAGCGTGACCTCACACAGAGCGTCTGTTCGTCAGCTGCCATTGTGAGCACACACGTCTATTTCCACTGGTTTATTAAGAGCGGGCTGCGGTCAGCGAGGGGGTCAAGGCCCTCCTGTGTGTGCATCCTCTTCAGTGGCTGAGTTTCCATGGGGAGGGTGTGCCCTGGGTCGAGAGCGCAGCCTCAGCACCACGGGCCCTGCTCCTGTCTTGTGTTTGAGGCTGAGCAGGCGTGGGTTTGACGCTGGTGGAACAGTAGGAGGCAGTCGCCCCAGTTTGTTCGGCTCAGTCATTTCATCCTTCTCCACCTCAGCTGGTGTCGCAAGTGTGCCGGTGCAAAATGGCAGTTGTGCATTTCCCAGGTGAGTCGAGAATTTCAGGTGAGTCTTGTCCCCTTAATTCTGGGTGAAGCTAACCACAAAAATGGGTTGAGTTGCATCTTCCCTTGCACTCTTTAATTGTCGAAACTTGAAAAATTGCCACGAATCTCCATGAATCGTGATTATTGGCATTATTGGTGGACTTAACAGAGCTTTTTTCTTCATATGGTGGAAGAGCTGTGCGTGTGTGAGAAAGACAAAGACTGACACAGGTGTTGCTGCATGTGCGCGTGTGTGTGCATCTGCCTGTGCGCTTGTGTACTTCTGTGAGTTTGTGTGTAGCTGCATGTGTGACTTTGCATGGTGTCACAGTCTCTTTTTGTGTTTGGCAAACACGTCTCCTGCTATCATCTAATTGTTTCTGTGTTGTCATTGTTGATTTTTGATCTCCTAGTTAGAAAATGTCAGCGGGCTGTCACTCTGCTAGAACCTAAGCTGAAATACATCCAGGCCTTATAAAATGAATGTGGCCCACCTGTTTCCCTGAGGTAGGTGCGTGCCTGTGGGAGTGTGTGTGTGGGTGTGGGAGTGACATACACAACTTTTTTTTTCCCATAGCATTTACATTGCATCCGTTTATACAGCTGGATATATTGTGAAGCAATGCAGGTTAAGTACCTTGCTCTAGGGTACAACAGCAGTGTTCCACCCGGGAATTGAACCTGCAACCTTTAGGTTACAAGGTCAGTTACTTACCCATTATACATTATACTCTTTCTATATGATGCTGTCTACCACTCCCTGTCTGTTTTCTTTCTCAGGATGAATGAATGAATAAACTTCATTTACATAGCACCTTTCATGCACAGAGTGCAGCTCAAAGTGCTGTACAATTCGGTAGCAAACACAAAAACACCAAAACACAAGTTTAAAACCATACACATACACATGCACTTTCTCTCTCTCCCTCTGCTGTGATAAATACATCGGCATGTATTTAGATGTCACCCAGTCCATCGTAACTTGGTGAAGGAAGGTCATATCTTCTGATTTCCAAAGGGATTCATTCTTGGTCCCATTTGCCCGCAGGGCAACATTTCCACCCAAACAAATCGCTTCTCATTGAAGACAAAACCACACACGGATACGGCTGCTGCTGAAACTGCTGCGTTCAAGCCACAGATGCACTTGCCGATGTTCTGAGAATATTTTCTTAAATCTATTTAATCACGGGTGTTAGTAAATCGGAACAATTGACACGTCTACTGTCGGGTATTAGCGCCCTCTTTTGGTAGTTCATATAAATGCAGTGTGTGCTGTTCTCAGGCTGGAGGCAACAGGCTGATTATTTCTCAGTCAATGACAGGAATCTCCAAATTATTTACAATATAGTTTCATTTTTATTTTTTATTAATTAATTTATTCCTGCATAGCTGAGTAAAGTCAACATTGCTTTTAAACCAAAAAAGCCACATTTATTTTCCATTACTATGCCTAGGTGCGAAATTGCTATTTTTATTTCGCAGTGGTATCTTCTGGTCTTCAGATAAGTCACGCTAGGAGTAAAAAAATAAGTGCAATCTGAAAAAAATTATAATGGTAATGTGTGAACTTATTTCCTGTTACAGATCACCTCTTCTGAAAAGAAAGCAAATATTGTTTTGTTTTTATATTTATTTATTTATTTATTTATTTTTATATACTTGTGGGCTCGGATTGCCTTGGATATACCTGAATAGCAGAGAACACAAAACTGAGTGACACATTCAAAATAAGCAGTGGATTTAAACCTTTGTGTGTTTTAATAGTATATGGCATACAGTTAATAAATCAGATGTACACACTGCAGCCCTTGTGCTGACCCTTCGCTCAATTTACAGCTTCAGATTCACTGAACGAATATAAGAAGCCCTGCAACAGGACATCATCTCAATCACTGTCGTCCAATCAGCATTCGTTATTAGTTCAATGTAGCCTCATGACTTCACCGATATAAGCTTTGCCGCACTCTTGTCAGCCGAATTACACCCTTCTCAAACTGCAACATCCATTCATTCGCTTGTCTATTCTCTAAACTTTTTCATTGCTCATCCACGTTTTCAAATGAGAAACTGAGTTCATGGTTGACCTGCCACGATAAAGGTAAACTTGAGCGCTCAGAACTTTCTGAGCTTCTCTCACACTAGAATTCTAAAACCAGAAATGAAGTAAACTGTTTTGCACCGCCAGCTGCAACGTCGTTTGGATTTTTGAATCCACATTGTATCATCTGTCCCTGTTAAATTGGACCATCCGAAAACGTGTAGGTGCGATGCCTCCTCCCAATCCCCAGCCCTCCCCTTTAAAGAGAGGAGAAAGCAAAAAGCCAGTCGGTCGTTAATTGAGCAGCTACAGTTTAAAAAAACACAAGGCTGTACTGACCTAAGCACTTAGGGTTCTCCTCAATCACACCCAACAAAACTGAGATTAACTGTCCATTAGGCCACTGAAGGCTGCCACTATCACTAAAGCAATCTATAAATTAGTTTTTTAAACCAATCTTGGGCCTGTATCCTTTCCCATTGAACACAGCCATTTATATATATATATATATATATATATATATATATATATATATATATATATATATATATATATATATATATATATATATATATATATACTCAGTGCATATATTTCCAGGATCCCTTATTTGTTTTTACTTACCGTTGTATTGCCTGCAAAGCAACTATCTTTTTTTAAAAAAGGAACTATATAATCGGAACTTACTGTTCTATTGTGGGAATTAGCCATTTGTTTTCCAGATTGCGGCTGAACTGCTTAGTTCCTGTACGGTTCGGTTGGAACTAATTGAATCAAACGCTTGTTCATGATTAACTTGGCGAGTCCGTTTGTTAGTCAGCTATGTAAACACCCATCGGAATGCTTGGAACAGAAAAGCCCTCTCTGCTTTTTTTTTTGTTTACAGATCCAATGATCTGATGACCTCACATTATACTCCATTAACAATACTCCCAGGGTTTTTATTATTTTTTAATTATATATTTTTTTTTACAGAGATACCATTCTGTTCAATTCAAACATTTAATTGGGAGTCTGGGGAGGAACATCCAAGTAACCTGAAAAAAAGTTTCTGCATAATTTAAACTGGCAGCTATTCTAATGTGCTGCACAATCGACGGCCCGTTGGGTAAACCCAATTAAACTTTAATCTTCTGTCTTCATATTCTTGGCTATGCGATTGTTAATGTGTAGATTTAATGGATTTCATGACCCAAATCCTGTTTATTTACATTTTTTAAATAATATAGTCTGTTGTACATGTAGTATATTTAATTAATTACTCAGAACTGAATCCCATTTTGGAATAGCAACATTATTCAGTGTTTTTTTGTTTGGACAAAAACCATTAGAATGCAGTTTTTGTCCAAAATACTTAGGCCTAATGATATTGATACATACCCGCTTAGCCTAGGTAGGAGCATTAGCCTATAGTACAAAAATAAGCAGGAGATGATGACATCAAAGCCAGGTCGGTGTTTTTGAAGAGGCGTCACGTGTCCCGTCCGGTGCCGAATACACTGCAGGTCACCGTCACATTGCTTCTAAAGTCCAAGGTTTGTCTTCTAAACCTGATGAATCCCAGGTTGCCACTGGAGGTAGAGCGTGGACCCTGCTGTCTGCTCGCAGTGGCCTGACGTTTTTTGTTCTCTCCTTTGGATCATTTATTTATTTTTATTTTCCTGAGCAGGTGCCCGGAAATGCGATCGCGTCGGAAAGCGGTGACATTTTGCCGCGCGCTATTTGTTTTGTTTTCGTGAATGAATCACAGAAAGTAGAAGACATGTCTGCTCGGAACAAAGAGAAAGGGGAAACGCGTTTCTGTCTGCATTTCGTTCGCACTTGAAATCTGTGTAACACGGCGATAGGCACCAGCGACAATGAGCCACGGCGCAACTCGGCTAAAACAGCAAACATTATTTTACAAAAAATAAAATAAAATAAAATCATCCGTTGTGGTGGTCATCTGCATATCGGGGCCAGTGAACCTTAACTATGGCCAAAGTTCAGGAGCCCCGAATCAAGGCCAGTAGGGCTTTCTTAAAATGTACCTCTATTCAAATGTGCTCAACTCATGCACACTCTCTCAGGAACTGTCAAGGATAAAATAACTTAATAATAACAATAATATCTTTTTTAAAAACCCACAAAGTAATTTCAAAGAATGATACTGAGTAATCCATGATAAGGACATGAGGAATCTGAGAGCTCTTTGGACTGAGAACACAGGCTGATTCATAAGTGATAAATTCCTGTAACACTCAATTAATCTCATAATTCCAAGAGAAACTCCAACCCTGCTTACAAAAGTACAGAAAGACTATTTGCATCCAGAAATGCAATATTTTTTTAAATACCCTTGCCACCTGCAAGGCATTGGTTAATGCTGGTTAAGCTGCTGCTTGAGGGTGGTGGCTGTCTGTAATTTGCTGGATGATCACGTATGACTTCAACACTGTTATTTTTTCAAACAGGAAACTATGAAACTGCATTTCCTTATTGTAATTTATTCTTACAATGTGGGGAGGGGGGTCCGTTGCCTGAGATGACGGCATCAGCGCTGGTGTGGATAATGTGACAGTTACAGGGCGTGTCTCAGTGATTAAAGCAAGCAGCCAGTCAGATGTGGGCCATAGATGGTGTCAGTAATGGAGTAATAGGCCAGGCAGGAAATGGTTAAATATAGTGTACGTACTCGTACATGCTCAGCAATGCCTACTTTCTGTATGTCTTCTCCGGATTTAAAGCCAAGTTATGGTTCGAGCACGCGCCCCCTCACGCCCCCAAACCTTCGCCCTCCCCAAGCTGAGGAATGGTCTCCTTAGCTCTCACTGACACATTTTTACACGAGGGAGATGAAGCTGGACCTCCCAGCTGGCCTGGATTAACAGACTTGAGTACACACCAGTCCATCACACACACACTTACAGACACACACAAACGCGCTCTCTCTCTCTCTCTCTCTCTCTCACACACACACACACACCCCTCCATCACTCACATACACTGCCTCCCTCTCACACGCACGCACACACGTGCACCACCCCGCAAGCTCTCTCATGCTCACATATGAAATGTAGTCGAGCATGGCCTTTGCTCGGGTAATCTGATTGTCTCCAGCAGGGAAAACAATTAACAATAGATGTTATGAAATTAAAAACACAAAAGCGACCTCGAATAAAAAAGATTTTATTGTACTAATAAAATTGCACGTTTTATTAGCCATGTATCTAAGTTTAGGCCACTCCCAACGTGGCTGACCGAATAAACGCCCGTTATATCTGAATTAAATCGAAACGTAAACAGTGTTTCCGAGGACAATGTGTTACAGGCCAAGAAAGGACAACGGGGTAAAATTAAACACGTCCACTCTGTGTAGTCTACGTTTATGTAACCCACTTCATAGCCAGCAACACATCTCCTCCCAACTGTATAGCCCTGACAAATTATATACAGGAAACGGCCTTTTGTTCTGATATCTGATTAACCGCACGCGCACCCATACTACCTGTTTTCACAGAAAAAATGTAATGACTAATTAAAATACCTTAACAGAATCAAACAAATCTTACATTGTTTGACCGATTCTGTTCATAATCTCTTATAAATTATAGAAAATAAATGTATCGGCAATTAAAAAATGATTTCGGGACTAGCCTACTCAGTTACCATGGTCAACACAGCAAAGACTGAATAAAACAAATGTACCAGTGTTACGTCAATATAAAAGATAAGGGAACGGTCGCGTAATAACAGGACCTATGCAGCGCTCTCCTGCTCGTCTGAGCGACCGCCGACCGGTACTGTGGAGTGACGTCACAGCTAAGCAATGGGTCGTTTCTCAGCGCCGAGCAACTCTCACTTCGGTTCAGTACCGAAATTGCTGGGGCCCTTTCACTCTTCTTCTCTCTGGGTATAAGAGATACATCCTTATAAAATAATAATTTTCGTTCACCATTTCACTTCTCCACACGAAAGTTGCGTAGACTAGCCTACCAGTTTTCTTTTTTTGACCACAGTTGGATTATGAGCGAAGTCTGAGTGGTACGGATATTACCTGCTTTTTTATGCCTGTCTGCAGAAGATGAACTGTTGCGGTTCGGATAATCGGAGAGGAAAGCGGAGCTGCATGCCTTCAAGGTACTACTTTTTTAAATATTTCGTGTACGTCCATTTGTGCTCGTATACCAACGGACAATTTGGAAATATATCTGCTCTGTCCCCCAAACTTGAATGACACGTTTTAACTTTTACATTTTCCTTAAAGTTGGCACGGAGAGCAGCAGTGAGCCACTAATCTGGAAAATATTTCGCGTTGCTCTTCCTGATGTCATGAGAAGTTCGAGGTGAACCTTATTTATAACTGTCCCTGATGTAACTGGCGATTTCTGCAGTTATGTGTTTGTGCAGTTATATTAAATTAAAGCGGGAGTTGCAAAAAATATGATAGGAGGACACTAGTATTTGTTTAGCTACCTTAATCAGGTCATTTTAAATCTGAGAAGCCAACTCCAATGATTGAGGTTTTCACACACTCATGTCACCTAGCCTATCCTCGGAGATGGCTGGTAATATTTCAGTTAAGCTCGTTCGCCGTTGCTCTGTTAACAGCCGTGCGTGTGTAGTTTACATTAATCGCAGTTAAATGACGAAACAGGGAAAACTGTTTAACTTAGATGTCCTTGTTTTGCGTCTCTCTCTCTCTCTCTCTCCCTCCCTCCCTCTCTTATTACTCCTAACTGCATGAAATAGGGCTATAAGTGTTGTGCGTTAATATATATAGTGCCACGTGACATGTATCAGAAAGTAAGTGTTATATCAATTATTGTTCAACGACCAAGGTGCTGGGGACACCCCGTGTGTATACTGGTTTTCGCTCCAACCACAGTTGCAATCTAATACTTTTAACAAGCTGTTAGTTTTCCTTAATTAGGTTCTTTTCATATTTAGATGGATTATTTATGCCAGGAATAGCTATGAATACCATGGAAAATAGAAATCCCATTGGTACATTGTTATATTGCAACCAATTACATTAAAAGATGTAACACGTTTGTTAACTGGTCAAATTAAAGGCTGAGATGAATCAATTTAACGGAAAGCTGTTAAATTTAACATAATGTAGTTCCTTTTTCTTTGTGTTTGTCATTAACTAAAAGAACAAGCACAAAACCGTGCAGACCACGGTGCACCTGTACAAAGTGTCATGAGTAAAACTTGGCTAACTATATAGCTAACTAGCTAGCTATGGCATGTCCTCACCTCTGTAACGTTATTTGTTGTCCTCCATGTGTCCATACACTCCTGGGCAAAAACATTTTTTTTTAAGCTTTTAATGGTCTTAACAACAAATCACTGGTCAGGAAATCAGCAAGAATTAAACAAATAGATAAAGTAACAGTATGGGATAGCTTTCCCCTTTGATTTCTTTAAATGTTTAAGCCTTGTGGGTAAACTTGAAGACAGCTTTTTACAGAAAGAAGAATCAATGTTGTTCCATTCAATGTTGATGGCTTCAAACAGTTGATGAGTAATTGGAAAATGTTTCCCGGTTAGTTTGTGTTTAATGTGAGACCAAATATTCTCTATAGGGTTCGATTCCCGGGGTAGGGCACTGCCGTTGTACCCTTGAGCAAGGTACTTAACCGAAATTGCTTCAGTATATATCCAGCTGTATAAATGGATACAATGTAAAAATGCTATGTAAAAAGTTGTGTAAGTCGCTCTGGATAAGAGCGTCTGCTAAATGCCTGTAATGTAATGTAAAATCTGGACTCTGACCAGGCCAAAACATGAGCCTGATGGACTTGTTCCCAAGCCACTTTTTGGTGGTCTTTGCAGTGTGGGCAGGAGCATTGTCGTGTTGAAAAATAATTGTTCCTCTTTTGAAAACAACTTTTCAATTGTGGGAACCAAGCCTTTTTGCAATATTCTCCTGTATTCCAAAGCATTAATTGACTTTTCACAGTGAAGCAGCTCACCAGTATCAGCAGCTGAAAAGGCTCTCCACACCATGACACCTCTTCCTCCATGCTTAACGGTAGAGATGCATTCACTATTGTATTTCTCTCCAGATCTTCAAAGACACCTCTCTGGAGCATCACCATGCAACTCAAACACAACTCTGCTGAACCACTCTGAATCAAACTTTCCATATTCTGCCAAAAACTTAATTCTGTCTTTGATGTTTTTCTGAGGCAACAATGGCTTTTTAACACATCTTCTAGACACAAAACCTGCATTAGATAACCTTCTGGTTATTGTTCTTCTCGAAAGAGTCTTGTTTTCTGAGGTCTTGAATTCTGCTGACAGTTTTTGTAGGCTTTTTTTCCTGTCTTTGAGATCTGTAAATTTCAGCAGGTGGTCATCCCTGCATGATGAGGCTTTGGGCCTTCCAGATCCTTTCTTTCTGGCAACATTACCTGTTGTTTTAAAGCGTTGACCTATTCTCTTAATAGCTGATAGAGAAATAGGAATTTCCTCTGCCTCTAGGGTCTTGTAAATTTCAGAATAGCTACAGTTGGCCTGATGAAGACCAGCTATGCGGTTTCTGACAGCAACCCCTGCATGATATTTTGCTTTTTTTGGAGCAGATTTTCTCGCTCCTTTAATGTGGGACTCACAACACTGCATACTGTAGATCTCTCTCTGCTCTATCAATCCTGGTTCCATTTATGAGCTTGATATCAGGCCCTTGATGGGCTGCATCAGGTGTGGCAGATAACCAAATAATGACTAATCTTTTAAGAAAAAGATGTACCCAGGAGTGTACATCTGTATCGGTGGTACGCGTAGGTTAACTATAGTAGGCGAAACGCTAACATTTTAGGGTTAGCTAAAGTAAGAGCCACGCTTTACCAATTAGAAGCTAATTGATTCAATGCAGTCTTAATTTTGTTCAGACAGGCTAAATAATTTTGGTACGTTTTTTAATGAAATTATTTGCAATAGCACAATGAGCACAATTTACACATTGGATGTTTATTGTACATGGCATACATAGCTGTTTCTGACATAGCGTGGTTTAAGAGGGCGAATAATCCCTCTAAATATGAAAAGATCCAAAAAAAAAAAAATTAATTAACATTTTGTTAAAAGTCTGCAACTGCAAGTATGGTTAGAACGAAAATCAACAGGGACTCCCCAGGACCGAGTTTGGGGATTACTGGCCTAATTGAATCTTGGGCTTCAAGCACTGCCAGTTTGCCAGTAGTTGGGATTTCTGCGTGGAAAAGCACAAATGCCGAGTGCATTACCCTTCTATGTGTTTTACTGACGCGGATTACACTGTCTGGATTTATGCTTAGACTGTAGCGCGTGCAAGAGCGCACGAGAGGAGCTGCACTCTTTGCGGTGGCAATACAATAAATTAGAATTAAACCTCCCACATAATATATTTGGTTTGAACGTTTAACTTTACTATACCAGTTATAATATTTTTTACTTTCGTATTCACTGTGGTAATTGAAAAGGCTATTGTCACACTTATGTGGGGGATATAATACAAAGGAAATGATACAAAAGAAAAAGAAACGTGACATTTTTACGCCAGAATACAATGACGAAAGCAATTTTGTACTTGTACAAAATTGTATCTTCTACCTGTAATAAATACAGTAAAATCAGTTAGATACCCATTGCATTTTATGTCAAGGTCTCTTTAACCAGTAATTAAACGACCTTCAAAACATCAATTCGTTATTTTGAGGTACCTTCTAGTCATATGAAATAAGGATTTACATTGCCCATGTTTAATAATCCCACATATATTAAGAACGCTCATTGAACATCACTTTATGCTGTTAAAGTATTTAGATTTATTTTACAGTTCTTTTCCTTAAGTAAAGTTGCCGACGACAACTATCATTATTATTATTATTATAATAATTATAATAATAATAATAATAATTATTATTATTATACATACATACATACATACATACATTTTGAATAGGTTAAACTTATTTTAGGCCAACAAGAAATAGGGTTAATAGTCAGAATCACTGGAGATAGGATAACGGATATCGAGGTCTTTCAGCGGGCTTTCCTTTCTGATTTCCGCAATTTTGTAACACATAAAAGTAGGACATGACAAGAACTTGGGCTGCTACAATGAAAGGTCAACAAAACTCCACGGTATAACTTGCATTCTCGGAGCGTACGTTCCGTGTGGTCTCAACCGCAGTAGCTGTGTGAGAGAAACCGTTCGTCATTCTCAAAACTAAAACGTCAGCTGGATAAACCCTTAGCGGCGCGCGGCGCTCTGAACAGCACGCCCTCAGCGTTCCTCAGCACGCTCCACGACTGCTAATCTGGTCAGAGCAGTTACAGCCTTACGTTTCCGCTCCACGCCATAAAACGCAGCAGCTGTTGCAATTAAGGCAAGCCACATGCATCAGCGTTAAGCAGCTGGATTGCACATTTGTTGCATTGCCGGTATAAACCGCCAGTGGTTCTCTGACTCGGTACTGGGAAACTTCTGTGTGTCCTGGTTTTTGCAACCTCCAACTCCTTGATCAAATACTGTTTTTTTAAGTTTAAAATGTATTTTATGATTGTTCCCCATTAACCTCAGCATATAATGTCGGTTAATTTGATATCGCCGGTCCCACCCAAATTTTTGAATGTCCGACTTGCGACCTATGTACAAGCGTGTTCATACACTGCCCCTGCTGCCGGTTTGGGAGAGTGAAGGTCTGCGGTCTCCTCCGAAGCTCGAGCGTGGCAACGAGATGCTTCCCCACTTTTCCTCGCAATAGAGGCGAAGATCTGTAACAAATATGGTGTTGTGCCACTTGTTGAAGGAAAAATTGATTATTTGTTTGTTTTGTTGACATTTGCAAATGCTGCTTTAACAAAGAGCAGCTCGGGCTGGAAACTTTCCCGAAAGGGAAAGGCAATTTGTTGATTGGCAAAGGCTGCCGTAACATTGGGGTGACCGGTTCCTTGTATTTTGGTTTGGTTGTTTTCTAACCGTACACCTTTCACTGTACGCCTACACATCCTGTAACACATTCTTACAAGCTGAAGGTTTACTGGGGCATTCCAGGTAAACCTGAGCCTCTCCAGGGTAAACAGTGGAGTATCACCCGAGACTGGTACACAAACAGCCACTCCAAAAAAAAAAAAAAAGAAAAAACATTGAGCTGTTTTTTTTTACTGCTTGACAGGAAATAGTTTCTGATGAAGTCATTGAGAAGCACGTTGCGCAATCAATATGTGTTCCGGTGAGATTGAAAATTGTGCCGCTCTTTTAACTGTGGAAAATTTTAGCTTCAGGAATGTGGTGACCTTGCCGTAAGAAATGATTGGTTTAATCATCATTATGTTTATGGTTGGATTTGCAGAATGGGTTTTTAAAGATTAACATCACGCTCACCCGACTTCAAATTGCTGAAGAAATCTTGGTGCGCTCATTTGGAATAAACTATTCAAAATGAATAAAGCAGTTTGCAATCAAAGATAAATGTAATGGTGTTTTAGTTTAATGTTAAAAAAAAATTATTAAGCACAAAGAAATAAACAATTTTGACACGCAGACTATTTTGTTAGTGCCAAACCTCACTAATGCTCTTGTGGCTGAATGGAAGCGAGTCCCTGCAGCCGTGTTCCAAAATTTACTGGAAAGCCTTCCCAGAAGAGTGGAGGCTGTTACAGCAGCAGATAGTGTTCCAACTCCAATGTAATACCATAGTCTTGGAATGAGATGTTCAACAAGTACACACCCCTTTATTTACCCAGGGTAGGTTCACTGAGCACGGATGCTCTTTGTGATGTTCGGATGTCCACATACTTTTGGGAGCGTAGTGTATAACTTTCTTGCTCAGTACTTTTGGCAACATATCCCAGCATCTTGTTAGCCTTTTTAACTGCTACAGTGCAGTGCCTAGAACCTGAAAGGCTTTGATCTGCTATTACTCCAAAGTCTCCAATGTTTTCAAATTGAGTACATTCAAGCTGCAGGTTTGGAGAGCCCTTAGATAGACCCAGTTTGGGGGGGGGGGGGGGGGCGGGGGTTGTGTGTTCCAGACTTGTGGTTGGATTGTGGGAGCATGGGGTCGTTGCCTACAGGACCCCCCAGCAGTTGGGGACAGGAAGTTGGGTCCAGAAGACTGGCGGAGGTCTGTTGGGGACGTGCGGTGACGTCTGGAGGGCTGGCCTGGGGTCAGCTGCGTGAGACTAACCAGACACTCCGAGAATGTGCACATTCATATTATCAGCACGATTCGTATGGACGGGGAGAGCAGGCTCTCTCATTAGTATCCACAACTTCCTCGCCTTTTTTATTGTCTCTACTTCAGACAGCCCCTCCCCTCCAATCTCCTATTATAGGTCACAGTTTTCCTTTGTTAACCTGACAGGCCTACATTTGTGTTGCCAGAGTGTACTCTGTAATATCAGACAATAACAGCAACAACAATATAATATCGCAAAAGTACTAGAACCATAGAAACCATTGATTTACAACGATATCGCTAAATGCATGTAAACAATGATGTGAAATCAAAAGCTGTCATTACGAGAGCATTATCTTTCTTCACTTTCCCCATTGCTGTCTTTGTCTCTGTTCTCTGTCATTCACTCGCCCTCGCTCTCTCCTCCCTCTCTCTCAGTGTTGAGTGTAAACTGAGAGAGGTGGAGCTCTCAGGGAAGTGCTGAACACCTCTTGTTTCCTGGCCGAAGCCCGTATGTATCTCATGGTGAACGTTATACATATCTTACTGGAGAAGGACACGTCTCAAACGAAGGGCTACTTCTCTCTCTCATCCCAATCCTCCCTTTCTCTCTCTTTCTCTTACCTTCTTTTTTCCTCCCACCTTTCTTTGTAATCTCCCACTTTTTCATTCGCAGTAATACATCTCCTTTTATTCTTTCTTTACTTTTCTTTCTCGTCTTTTGACCCGAGTCCCCTTCCTTTCTCTCCACGTCTTCTTATCTTCTCCGTTCTGCCGCCCTCTCATATCTTCCCACTCTCTGCGCTCTCATGTCTGTTCTCTTAATCCTCTTCCACCATCACTCCTTCCTGCAGTGATCTCTGCAGAGCAAACCACAGCGCAGTCTTTCTCTTCTTTTTTGTGTGTGTGCGTGCGTGTGTGCATGTGCGCGTGTGTGTGTGTGTGCATGTGTGCGTGCGTGTGTGTGTGTGTGTGCATGTGCGTGCGTGTGTGTGTGTGTGCATGTGTGCGTGTGTGCATGAGTGTGTGTGTGAGAGAGAGAGAGAGAGAGGGAGGCGAACTGATACTGGTGTACAGAGAGGTCAGTGAGCAGAGGCTCGGGATGTGATGAGATCAATGCAAAGATACCGTGTTCCTGTGTAAGGCTGGGTTATCTTTCATTTTGAAATAACTTGCATACAAAAAAAAAAAAAAACCCCCGTACCTCGAGGCCTCAAACCATGCTAGTTCCGGCTTCTTGTGTTTAGCCCACCGAGGTAAGGGAAGTGTCAAATCCACCCACTTCCCTTTCAAGACTGAGAGGTTTAGTGGGCGGGGCTTCTCTGAAGCCGGCGGGGCTGTCAATCAGAGAGTTCGCAGCATTGCATTCTACCGGTACGTAGAACACAACATATCTTAAACACTGGGAACATGATGTTATTATTATGTACCTGGTTAGAAATCAGGGGTAGCGAACGCTGATCTGTGGAGAGCCACAGGGTTATGCCAGTTTTTTTTGCCCACCCTAAAATCATTTTATCTGCTGCTTTAATACAGAAATTTATGTAAATTCATCTCTGACAAAAAAAAAAAAAACAAACAAAAAAAGTCAGCAAGTACTGTTGTTATTTTTTAGCACCTGCACTCCAAAAGTTGAGCACCGAGCAGAATTTAAAAAAACTAGCAGACCCTGGTGTGGGCCACCCCACTTAAAAATAGTATATTTTAGACTGATTGACCAATTCCATTATCCACATTTGGAGTGTTTGTAGTGTTGAGAGCAGTGGGCGAGTCAACTAAGCAACCAATGTAGTGCAGTCGAGCTTGGGACCCGTGTATGGGCGTCTTGGTGTATCGACGCATCATTGTGCCGTATACGGTCTATAAAAGGAAAGAAGTTAACAGGGCGCGTTGTTTTCCTCAGAGCAAACCCGAAGCGATCTGAAGTGAAAATGGTGTCTCTCAGCTTAGCGAGAGGGCGACTTTGCCTCCTCTGTGTGAAACGCGGCTGCCAAATGACCTCTTTGTTGTCGGCTTGTTTTAATCTCCGTGTGGCCTCTGTGAGACGGAGAGGATCACAGCGCCCGCTGCTGCGTTTCTGCGTGTGTGTGCGTGCCTGTGTGTGTGTGTGTGTGCGCGTGCTTGTGCGTGCCTGTGCGTGTGTGTGTGTGCGTGCCTGTGCATGTGTGCGCGTGCCTGTGCATGTGTGTGCGTGCGTGTGTGTGTGTGTGCGCATGTGGGTGTATGCGTGTGTGCATGTGTGTGAGTATGTGTGTGTGTGCGTGCTCGTAAGTGTGTGTGTGTGTGTGTGTGTATGTGTGTGGGTATGCGCGTGTATGTGTGCGTGCATTTGCGTTGTGTTTGTGTGACTCACATAATGTTTTGGATCATTTTCCATATCAGTCGCTGTTCCTCTAGAAGTACCAGGCCTTGTGCACCATTCGTTAGAAATCGCCTTCGTTTCTGAGATAAACTGGGGCCTGTTTTTCACTGCGGTGTGGAGGAAGCCAGGTGTTTTGGGCACTGTGCTGAGCGGGATCGATGGAGTGGCCCATGCTTGAATCGCCTGCTGTCACTCAAGTTGTCATCGCCGTTGAGTATTTACCCTTATCTCGTAGTCCTGGAGGAATGGATAGATGAAAGAAAAAGATAGATAAAGTTAAAGCGTGGGATGAGCTTGCTGTGGGAATGTTAACTCTGGAGTTCTCATTTCTGCAGCATGAAATCAAATTAATGATTAATATTGTCAATATAATGTCAATATTGATATCCCTTCCCAACATAGGTCAGTTTATCAGAGTTCACTGGAAAGCTTCTAAGCCTGCTGTACTACTGTGGATGGGGCCAAGTCATATACTCCCAGAGGAGGGCTCGCTGGCAGATTTTAGAAAATGTTTACGGTCGAATGATCTCTCTCCTCTTTTCTCTGTACTCTCTCCTTGCTGCTCGCCCCCCCCACCCCCTCCTCCCTCTGGGGTACGTGGGGACACATTTGTCAAACCA